>NW_027596692.1:0-182187 GCF_964194155.1 Cetorhinus maximus
TGGTTAACCAAACGAAGGACAGTGCGCCTCGGATTGCATTGGCAGGCCGTGCAAAGGGGCCCCCGGGCCCGCGAGACGTTACAGATTGCCCTCGGTGAGCCCCTGAGAAATGGTTAACCAATTGGACTTAGTCTCTGGCAGAGAGACAAAGTGTTTTCACGAGAAATGGTTAACCAATTGGACTTAGTCTCTGGCAGAGAGGCAAAGTGTTTTCACGAGAAATGGTGAACCAATTGGACTTAGTCTCTGAACGGCAGGCAAATTGTGGCCTTGAGAAATGGTTAACCAATTGGACTTAGTCTCTGGCGGAGAGGCAAAGTGTTTTCTCGAGAAATAATTAACCAATGAGGACAATGGACCTCGGGTTGCATTGGCAGGCCGGGCAAAGTGGCTCTTGGGCCCGCGAGAGCAAAATCCGTGCACAGACGGAAGTCCATGAGGTCAGATCCGAGGCCTTTACCCGGCACCCGGTGGGGGTATTCCCGCAGAGAGTAGCGAATCTGCCCGGCGACGGGTCAAGTTGCAATTTCTGGCATGCCACTCCTGGAGCTGGTTCATGAGTTCCCCTCGGAAGTCCCGATGAGGAAAGGGCAAAATGGCGTTTTGCGGGCTTTGGGGCCTCTTCGTCGGTAGGACTACCGCCCGACCTTACGGTTGGAATTGTCGGCAGGGGAGGTTGGCGGGGTACCTGCAGAATAGTAGGAGGTGGCAAATCGAGAATCGGTCGACATCGCCAAAAACCTTCTCGAGCCTCCAGGTCTGCAGGGACCGACCCAGGCTGCCGCCAAACCGACCGACAGGCCCTGCCGGCGGCCATTTTTGGCCATTTTCGGCATTTTTCGCCTCTTTCGGCCGGGATGGAAAAGCGGCGGCCTGAAGCCCGGGCCTGCCCGGGGAGGCCTCCTAATCGCCCGGGGGACCGGATTTGCCCCGGTGAGAGCCCCGGAAACGTCCCGAAGCCGGCCGGGAAGGCGGCCAAGGGCGAAGCACCTCGCATTGCGTTGGCAGGCCGTGCAAAGTGGCCTCCGGGCCCGCGAGACAATGCAGGGTGCCCTCGGTGTGCCCCTGAGAAATGGTTAACCAAACGAAGGACAGTGCGCCTCGGATTGCATTGGCAGGCCGTGCAAAGGGGCCCCCGGGCCCGCGAGACGTTACAGATTGCCCTCGGTGAGCCCCTGAGAAATGGTTAACCAATTGGACTTAGTCTCTGGCAGAGAGACAAAGTGTTTTCACGAGAAATGGTTAACCAATTGGACTTAGTCTCTGGCAGAGAGGCAAAGTGTTTTCACGAGAAATGGTGAACCAATTGGACTTAGTCTCTGAACGGCAGGCAAATTGTGGCCTTGAGAAATGGTTAACCAATTGGACTTAGTCTCTGGCGGAGAGGCAAAGTGTTTTCTCGAGAAATAATTAACCAATGAGGACAATGGACCTCGGGTTGCATTGGCAGGCCGGGCAAAGTGGCTCTTGGGCCCGCGAGAGCAAAATCCGTGCACAGACGGAAGTCCATGAGGTCAGATCCGAGGCCTTTACCCGGCACCCGGTGGGGGTATTCCCGCAGAGAGTAGCGAATCTGCCCGGCGACGGGTCAAGTTGCAATTTCTGGCATGCCACTCCTGGAGCTGGTTCATGAGTTCCCCTCGGAAGTCCCGATGAGGAAAGGGCAAAATGGCGTTTTGCGGGCTTTGGGGCCTCTTCGTCGGTAGGACTACCGCCCGACCTTACGGTTGGAATTGTCGGCAGGGGAGGTTGGCGGGGTACCTGCAGAATAGTAGGAGGTGGCAAATCGAGAATCGGTCGACATCGCCAAAAACCTTCTCGAGCCTCCAGGTCTGCAGGGACCGACCCAGGCTGCCGCCAAACCGACCGACAGGCCCTGCCGGCGGCCATTTTTGGCCATTTTCGGCATTTTTCGCCTCTTTCGGCCGGGATGGAAAAGCGGCGGCCTGAAGCCCGGGCCTGCCCGGGGAGGCCTCCTAATCGCCCGGGGGACCGGATTTGCCCCGGTGAGAGCCCCGGAAACGTCCCGAAGCCGGCCGGGAAGGCGGCCAAGGGCGAAGCACCTCGCATTGCGTTGGCAGGCCGTGCAAAGTGGCCTCCGGGCCCGCGAGACAATGCAGGGTGCCCTCGGTGTGCCCCTGAGAAATGGTTAACCAAACGAAGGACAGTGCGCCTCGGATTGCATTGGCAGGCCGTGCAAAGGGGCCCCCGGGCCCGCGAGACGTTACAGATTGCCCTCGGTGAGCCCCTGAGAAATGGTTAACCAATTGGACTTAGTCTCTGGCAGAGAGACAAAGTGTTTTCACGAGAAATGGTTAACCAATTGGACTTAGTCTCTGGCAGAGAGGCAAAGTGTTTTCACGAGAAATGGTGAACCAATTGGACTTAGTCTCTGAACGGCAGGCAAATTGTGGCCTTGAGAAATGGTTAACCAATTGGACTTAGTCTCTGGCGGAGAGGCAAAGTGTTTTCTCGAGAAATAATTAACCAATGAGGACAATGGACCTCGGGTTGCATTGGCAGGCCGGGCAAAGTGGCTCTTGGGCCCGCGAGAGCAAAATCCGTGCACAGACGGAAGTCCATGAGGTCAGATCCGAGGCCTTTACCCGGCACCCGGTGGGGGTATTCCCGCAGAGAGTAGCGAATCTGCCCGGCGACGGGTCAAGTTGCAATTTCTGGCATGCCACTCCTGGAGCTGGTTCATGAGTTCCCCTCGGAAGTCCCGATGAGGAAAGGGCAAAATGGCGTTTTGCGGGCTTTGGGGCCTCTTCGTCGGTAGGACTACCGCCCGACCTTACGGTTGGAATTGTCGGCAGGGGAGGTTGGCGGGGTACCTGCAGAATAGTAGGAGGTGGCAAATCGAGAATCGGTCGACATCGCCAAAAACCTTCTCGAGCCTCCAGGTCTGCAGGGACCACCCAGGCTGCCGCCAAACCGACCGACAGGCCCTGCCGGCGGCCATTTTTGGCCATTTTCGGCATTTTTCGCCTCTTTCGGCCGGGATGGAAAAGCGGCGGCCTGAAGCCCGGGCCTGCCCGGGGAGGCCTCCTAATCGCCCGGGGGACCGGATTTGCCCCGGTGAGAGCCCCGGAAACGTCCCGAAGCCGGCCGGGAAGGCGGCCAAGGGCGAAGCACCTCGCATTGCGTTGGCAGGCCGTGCAAAGTGGCCTCCGGGCCCGCGAGACAATGCAGGGTGCCCTCGGTGTGCCCCTGAGAAATGGTTAACCAAACGAAGGACAGTGCGCCTCGGATTGCATTGGCAGGCCGTGCAAAGGGGCCCCCGGGCCCGCGAGACGTTACAGATTGCCCTCGGTGAGCCCCTGAGAAATGGTTAACCAATTGGACTTAGTCTCTGGCAGAGAGACAAAGTGTTTTCACGAGAAATGGTTAACCAATTGGACTTAGTCTCTGGCAGAGAGGCAAAGTGTTTTCACGAGAAATGGTTAACCAATTGGACTTAGTCTCTGAACGGCAGGCAAATTGTGGCCTTGAGAAATGGTTAACCAATTGGACTTAGTCTCTGGCGGAGAGGCAAAGTGTTTTCTCGAGAAATAATTAACCAATGAGGACAATGGACCTCGGGTTGCATTGGCAGGCCGGGCAAAGTGGCTCTTGGGCCCGCGAGAGCAAAATCCGTGCACAGACGGAAGTCCATGAGGTCAGATCCGAGGCCTTTACCCGGCACCCGGTGGGGGTATTCCCGCAGAGAGTAGCGAATCTGCCCGGCGACGGGTCAAGTTGCAATTTCTGGCATGCCACTCCTGGAGCTGGTTCATGAGTTCCCCTCGGAAGTCCCGATGAGGAAAGGGCAAAATGGCGTTTTGCGGGCTTTGGGGCCTCTTCGTCGGTAGGACTACCGCCCGACCTTACGGTTGGAATTGTCGGCAGGGGAGGTTGGCGGGGTACCTGCAGAATAGTAGGAGGTGGCAAATCGAGAATCGGTCGACATCGCCAAAAACCTTCTCGAGCCTCCAGGTCTGCAGGGACCGACCCAGGCTGCCGCCAAACCGACCGACAGGCCCTGCCGGCGGCCATTTTTGGCCATTTTCGGCATTTTTCGCCTCTTTCGGCCGGGATGGAAAAGCGGCGGCCTGAAGCCCGGGCCTGCCCGGGGAGGCCTCCTAATCGCCCGGGGGACCGGATTTGCCCCGGTGAGAGCCCCGGAAACGTCCCGAAGCCGGCCGGGAAGGCGGCCAAGGGCGAAGCACCTCGCATTGCGTTGGCAGGCCGTGCAAAGTGGCCTCCGGGCCCGCGAGACAATGCAGGGTGCCCTCGGTGTGCCCCTGAGAAATGGTTAACCAAACGAAGGACAGTGCGCCTCGGATTGCATTGGCAGGCCGTGCAAAGGGGCCCCCGGGCCCGCGAGACGTTACAGATTGCCCTCGGTGAGCCCCTGAGAAATGGTTAACCAATTGGACTTAGTCTCTGGCAGAGAGACAAAGTGTTTTCACGAGAAATGGTTAACCAATTGGACTTAGTCTCTGGCAGAGAGGCAAAGTGTTTTCACGAGAAATGGTTAACCAATTGGACTTAGTCTCTGAACGGCAGGCAAATTGTGGCCTTGAGAAATGGTTAACCAATTGGACTTAGTCTCTGGCGGAGAGGCAAAGTGTTTTCTCGAGAAATAATTAACCAATGAGGACAATGGACCTCGGGTTGCATTGGCAGGCCGGGCAAAGTGGCTCTTGGGCCCGCGAGAGCAAAATCCGTGCACAGACGGAAGTCCATGAGGTCAGAACCGAGGCCTTTACCCGGCACCCGGTGGGGGTATTCCCGCAGAGAGTAGCGAATCTGCCCGGCGACGGGTCAAGTTGCAATTTCTGGCATGCCACTCCTGGAGCTGGTTCATGAGTTCCCCTCGGAAGTCCCGATGAGGAAAGGGCAAAATGGCGTTTTGCGGGCTTTGGGGCCTTTTCGTCGGTAGGACTACCGCCCGACCTTACGGTTGGAATTGTCGGCAGGGGAGGTTGGCGGGGTACCTGCAGAATAGTAGGAGGTGGCAAATCGAGAATCGGTCGACATCGCCAAACGCCTTCTCGAGCCTCCAGGTCTGCAGGGACCGACCCAGGCTGCCGCCAAACCGACCGACAGGCCCTGCCGGCGGCCATTATTGGCCATTTTCGGCATTTTTCGCCTCTTTCGGCCGGGATGGAAAAGCGGCGGCCTGAAGCCCGGGCCTGCCCGGGGAGGCCTCCTAATCGCCCGGGGGACCGGATTTGCCCCGGTGAGAGCCCCCGAAACGTCCCGAAGCCGGCCGGGAAGTCGGCCAAGGGCGAAGCACCTCGCATTGCGTTGGCAGGCCGTGCAAAGTGGCCTCCGGGCCCGCGAGACAATGCAGGGTGCCCTCGGTGTGCCCCTGAGAAATGGTTAACCAAACGAAGGACAGTGCGCCTCGGATTGCATTGGCAGGCCGTGCAAAGGGGCCCCCGGGCCCGCGAGACGTTACAGATTGCCCTCGGTGAGCCCCTGAGAAATGGTTAACCAATTGGACTTAGTCTCTGGCAGAGAGACAAAGTGTTTTCACGAGAAATGGTTAACCAATTGGACTTAGTCTCTGGCAGAGAGGCAAAGTGTTTTCACGAGAAATGGTTAACCAATTGGACTTAGTCTCTGAACGGCAGGCAAATTGTGGCCTTGAGAAATGTTTAACCAATTGGACTTAGTCTCTGGCGGAGAGGCAAAGTGTTTTCTCGAGAAATAATTAACCAATGAGGACAATGGACCTCGGGTTGCATTGGCAGGCCGGGCAAAGTGGCTCTTGGGCCCGCGAGAGCAAAATCCGTGCACAGACGGAAGTCCATGAGGTCAGAACCGAGGCCTTTACCCGGCACCCGGTGGGGGTATTCCCGCAGAGAGTAGCGAATCTGCCCGGCGACGGGTCAAGTTGCAATTTCTGGCATGCCACTCCTGGAGCTGGTTCATGAGTTCCCCTCGGAAGTCCCGATGAGGAAAGGGCAAAATGGCGTTTTGCGGGCTTTGGGGCCTTTTCGTCGGTAGGACTACCGCCCGACCTTACGGTTGGAATTGTCGGCAGGGGAGGTTGGCGGGGTACCTGCAGAATAGTAGGAGGTGGCAAATCGAGAATCGGTCGACATCGCCAAACGCCTTCTCGAGCCTCCAGGTCTGCAGGGACCGACCCAGGCTGCCGCCAAACCGACCGACAGGCCCTGCCGGCGGCCATTATTGGCCATTTTCGGCATTTTTCGCCTCTTTCGGCCGGGATGGAAAAGCGGCGGCCTGAAGCCCGGGCCTGCCCGGGGAGGCCTCCTAATCGCCCGGGGGACCGGATTTGCCCCGGTGAGAGCCCCCGAAACGTCCCGAAGCCGGCCGGGAAGTCGGCCAAGGGCGAAGCACCTCGCATTGCGTTGGCAGGCCGTGCAAAGTGGCCTCCGGGCCCGCGAGACAATGCAGGGTGCCCTCGGTGTGCCCCTGAGAAATGGTTAACCAAACGAAGGACAGTGCGCCTCGGATTGCATTGGCAGGCCGTGCAAAGGGGCCCCCGGGCCCGCGAGACGTTACAGATTGCCCTCGGTGAGCCCCTGAGAAATGGTTAACCAATTGGACTTAGTCTCTGGCAGAGAGACAAAGTGTTTTCACGAGAAATGGTTAACCAATTGGACTTAGTCTCTGGCAGAGAGGCAAAGTGTTTTCACGAGAAATGGTTAACCAATTGGACTTAGTCTCTGAACGGCAGGCAAATTGTGGCCTTGAGAAATGGTTAACCAATTGGACTTAGTCTCTGGCGGAGAGGCAAAGTGTTTTCTCGAGAAATAATTAACCAATGAGGACAATGGACCTCGGGTTGCATTGGCAGGCCGGGCAAAGTGGCTCTTGGGCCCGCGAGAGCAAAATCCGTGCACAGACGGAAGTCCATGAGGTCAGATCCGAGGCCTTTACCCGGCACCCGGTGGGGGTATTCCCGCAGAGAGTAGCGAATCTGCCCGGCGACGGGTCAAGTTGCAATTTCTGGCATGCCACTCCTGGAGCTGGTTCATGAGTTCCCCTCGGAAGTCCCGATGAGGAAAGGGCAAAATGGCGTTTTGCGGGCTTTGGGGCCTCTTCGTCGGTAGGACTACCGCCCGACCTTACGGTTGGAATTGTCGGCAGGGGAGGTTGGCGGGGTACCTGCAGAATAGTAGGAGGTGGCAAATCGAGAATCGGTCGACATCGCCAAAAACCTTCTCGAGCCTCCAGGTCTGCAGGGACCGACCCAGGCTGCCGCCAAACCGACCGACAGGCCCTGCCGGCGGCCATTTTTGGCCATTTTCGGCATTTTTCGCCTCTTTCGGCCGGGATGGAAAAGCGGCGGCCTGAAGCCCGGGCCTGCCCGGGGAGGCCTCCTAATCGCCCGGGGGACCGGATTTGCCCCGGTGAGAGCCCCGGAAACGTCCCGAAGCCGGCCGGGAAGGCGGCCAAGGGCGAAGCACCTCGCATTGCGTTGGCAGGCCGTGCAAAGTGGCCTCCGGGCCCGCGAGACAATGCAGGGTGCCCTCGGTGTGCCCCTGAGAAATGGTTAACCAAACGAAGGACAGTGCGCCTCGGATTGCATTGGCAGGCCGTGCAAAGGGGCCCCCGGGCCCGCGAGACGTTACAGATTGCCCTCGGTGAGCCCCTGAGAAATGGTTAACCAATTGGACTTAGTCTCTGGCAGAGAGACAAAGTGTTTTCACGAGAAATGGTTAACCAATTGGACTTAGTCTCTGGCAGAGAGGCAAAGTGTTTTCACGAGAAATGGTTAACCAATTGGACTTAGTCTCTGAACGGCAGGCAAATTGTGGCCTTGAGAAATGGTTAACCAATTGGACTTAGTCTCTGGCGGAGAGGCAAAGTGTTTTCTCGAGAAATAATTAACCAATGAGGACAATGGACCTCGGGTTGCATTGGCAGGCCGGGCAAAGTGGCTCTTGGGCCCGCGAGAGCAAAATCCGTGCACAGACGGAAGTCCATGAGGTCAGATCCGAGGCCTTTACCCGGCACCCGGTGGGGGTATTCCCGCAGAGAGTAGCGAATCTGCCCGGCGACGGGTCAAGTTGCAATTTCTGGCATGCCACTCCTGGAGCTGGTTCATGAGTTCCCCTCGGAAGTCCCGATGAGGAAAGGGCAAAATGGCGTTTTGCGGGCTTTGGGGCCTCTTCGTCGGTAGGACTACCGCCCGACCTTACGGTTGGAATTGTCGGCAGGGGAGGTTGGCGGGGTACCTGCAGAATAGTAGGAGGTGGCAAATCGAGAATCGGTCGACATCGCCAAAAACCTTCTCGAGCCTCCAGGTCTGCAGGGACCGACCCAGGCTGCCGCCAAACCGACCGACAGGCCCTGCCGGCGGCCATTTTTGGCCATTTTCGGCATTTTTCGCCTCTTTCGGCCGGGATGGAAAAGCGGCGGCCTGAAGCCCGGGCCTGCCCGGGGAGGCCTCCTAATCGCCCGGGGGACCGGATTTGCCCCGGTGAGAGCCCCGGAAACGTCCCGAAGCCGGCCGGGAAGGCGGCCAAGGGCGAAGCACCTCGCATTGCGTTGGCAGGCCGTGCAAAGTGGCCTCCGGGCCCGCGAGACAATGCAGGGTGCCCTCGGTGTGCCCCTGAGAAATGGTTAACCAAACGAAGGACAGTGCGCCTCGGATTGCATTGGCAGGCCGTGCAAAGGGGCCCCCGGGCCCGCGAGACGTTACAGATTGCCCTCGGTGAGCCCCTGAGAAATGGTTAACCAATTGGACTTAGTCTCTGGCAGAGAGACAAAGTGTTTTCACGAGAAATGGTTAACCAATTGGACTTAGTCTCTGGCAGAGAGGCAAAGTGTTTTCACGAGAAATGGTTAACCAATTGGACTTAGTCTCTGAACGGCAGGCAAATTGTGGCCTTGAGAAATGGTTAACCAATTGGACTTAGTCTCTGGCGGAGAGGCAAAGTGTTTTCTCGAGAAATAATTAACCAATGAGGACAATGGACCTCGGGTTGCATTGGCAGGCCGGGCAAAGTGGCTCTTGGGCCCGCGAGAGCAAAATCCGTGCACAGACGGAAGTCCATGAGGTCAGATCCGAGGCCTTTACCCGGCACCCGGTGGGGGTATTCCCGCAGAGAGTAGCGAATCTGCCCGGCGACGGGTCAAGTTGCAATTTCTGGCATGCCACTCCTGGAGCTGGTTCATGAGTTCCCCTCGGAAGTCCCGATGAGGAAAGGGCAAAATGGCGTTTTGCGGGCTTTGGGGCCTCTTCGTCGGTAGGACTACCGCCCGACCTTACGGTTGGAATTGTCGGCAGGGGAGGTTGGCGGGGTACCTGCAGAATAGTAGGAGGTGGCAAATCGAGAATCGGTCGACATCGCCAAAAACCTTCTCGAGCCTCCAGGTCTGCAGGGACCGACCCAGGCTGCCGCCAAACCGACCGACAGGCCCTGCCGGCGGCCATTTTTGGCCATTTTCGGCATTTTTCGCCTCTTTCGGCCGGGATGGAAAAGCGGCGGCCTGAAGCCCGGGCCTGCCCGGGGAGGCCTCCTAATCGCCCGGGGGACCGGATTTGCCCCGGTGAGAGCCCCGGAAACGTCCCGAAGCCGGCCGGGAAGGCGGCCAAGGGCGAAGCACCTCGCATTGCGTTGGCAGGCCGTGCAAAGTGGCCTCCGGGCCCGCGAGACAATGCAGGGTGCCCTCGGTGTGCCCCTGAGAAATGGTTAACCAAACGAAGGACAGTGCGCCTCGGATTGCATTGGCAGGCCGTGCAAAGGGGCCCCCGGGCCCGCGAGACGTTACAGATTGCCCTCGGTGAGCCCCTGAGAAATGGTTAACCAATTGGACTTAGTCTCTGGCAGAGAGACAAAGTGTTTTCACGAGAAATGGTTAACCAATTGGACTTAGTCTCTGGCAGAGAGGCAAAGTGTTTTCACGAGAAATGGTTAACCAATTGGACTTAGTCTCTGAACGGCAGGCAAATTGTGGCCTTGAGAAATGGTTAACCAATTGGACTTAGTCTCTGGCGGAGAGGCAAAGTGTTTTCTCGAGAAATAATTAACCAATGAGGACAATGGACCTCGGGTTGCATTGGCAGGCCGGGCAAAGTGGCTCTTGGGCCCGCGAGAGCAAAATCCGTGCACAGACGGAAGTCCATGAGGTCAGATCCGAGGCCTTTACCCGGCACCCGGTGGGGGTATTCCCGCAGAGAGTAGCGAATCTGCCCGGCGACGGGTCAAGTTGCAATTTCTGGCATGCCACTCATGGAGCTGGTTCATGAGTTCCCCTCGGAAGTCCCGATGAGGAAAGGGCAAAATGGCGTTTTGCGGGCTTTGGGGCCTCTTCGTCGGTAGGACTACCGCCCGACCTTACGGTTGGAATTGTCGGCAGGGGAGGTTGGCGGGGTACCTGCAGAATAGTAGGAGGTGGCAAATCGAGAATCGGTCGACATCGCCAAAAACCTTCTCGAGCCTCCAGGTCTGCAGGGACCGACCCAGGCTGCCGCCAAACCGACCGACAGGCCCTGCCGGCGGCCATTTTTGGCCATTTTCGGCATTTTTCGCCTCTCTCGGCCGGGATGGAAAAGCGGCGGCCTGAAGCCCGGGCCTGCCCGGGGAGGCCTCCTAATCGCCCGGGGGACCGGATTTGCCCCGGTGAGAGCCCCGGAAACGTCCCGAAGCCGGCCGGGAAGGCGGCCAAGGGCGAAGCACCTCGCATTGCGTTGGCAGGCCGTGCAAAGTGGCCTCCGGGCCCGCGAGACAATGCAGGGTGCCCTCGGTGTGCCCCTGAGAAATGGTTAACCAAACGAAGGACAGTGCGCCTCGGATTGCATTGGCAGGCCGTGCAAAGGGGCCCCCGGGCCCGCGAGACGTTACAGATTGCCCTCGGTGAGCCCCTGAGAAATGGTTAACCAATTGGACTTAGTCTCTGGCAGAGAGACAAAGTGTTTTCACGAGAAATGGTTAACCAATTGGACTTAGTCTCTGGCAGAGAGGCAAAGTGTTTTCACGAGAAATGGTTAACCAATTGGACTTAGTCTCTGAACGGCAGGCAAATTGTGGCCTTGAGAAATGGTTAACCAATTGGACTTAGTCTCTGGCGGAGAGGCAAAGTGTTTTCTCGAGAAATAATTAACCAATGAGGACAATGGACCTCGGGTTGCATTGGCAGGCCGGGCAAAGTGGCTCTTGGGCCCGCGAGAGCAAAATCCGTGCACAGACGGAAGTCCATGAGGTCAGATCCGAGGCCTTTACCCGGCACCCGGTGGGGGTATTCCCGCAGAGAGTAGCGAATCTGCCCGGCGACGGGTCAAGTTGCAATTTCTGGCATGCCACTCCTGGAGCTGGTTCATGAGTTCCCCTCGGAAGTCCCGATGAGGAAAGGGCAAAATGGCGTTTTGCGGGCTTTGGGGCCTCTTCGTCGGTAGGACTACCGCCCGACCTTACGGTTGGAATTGTCGGCAGGGGAGGTTGGCGGGGTACCTGCAGAATAGTAGGAGGTGGCAAATCGAGAATCGGTCGACATCGCCAAAAACCTTCTCGAGCCTCCAGGTCTGCAGGGACCGACCCAGGCTGCCGCCAAACCGACCGACAGGCCCTGCCGGCGGCCATTTTTGGCCATTTTCGGCATTTTTCGCCTCTTTCGGCCGGGATGGAAAAGCGGCGGCCTGAAGCCCGGGCCTGCCCGGGGAGGCCTCCTAATCGCCCGGGGGACCGGATTTGCCCCGGTGAGAGCCCCGGAAACGTCCCGAAGCCGGCCGGGAAGGCGGCCAAGGGCGAAGCACCTCGCATTGCGTTGGCAGGCCGTGCAAAGTGGCCTCCGGGCCCGCGAGACAATGCAGGGTGCCCTCGGTGTGCCCCTGAGAAATGGTTAACCAAACGAAGGACAGTGCGCCTCGGATTGCATTGGCAGGCCGTGCAAAGGGGCCCCCGGGCCCGCGAGACGTTACAGATTGCCCTCGGTGAGCCCCTGAGAAATGGTTAACCAATTGGACTTAGTCTCTGGCAGAGAGACAAAGTGTTTTCACGAGAAATGGTTAACCAATTGGACTTAGTCTCTGGCAGAGAGGCAAAGTGTTTTCACGAGAAATGGTTAACCAATTGGACTTAGTCTCTGAACGGCAGGCAAATTGTGGCCTTGAGAAATGGTTAACCAATTGGACTTAGTCTCTGGCGGAGAGGCAAAGTGTTTTCTCGAGAAATAATTAACCAATGAGGACAATGGACCTCGGGTTGCATTGGCAGGCCGGGCAAAGTGGCTCTTGGGCCCGCGAGAGCAAAATCCGTGCACAGACGGAAGTCCATGAGGTCAGATCCGAGGCCTTTACCCGGCACCCGGTGGGGGTATTCCCGCAGAGAGTAGCGAATCTGCCCGGCGACGGGTCAAGTTGCAATTTCTGGCATGCCACTCCTGGAGCTGGTTCATGAGTTCCCCTCGGAAGTCCCGATGAGGAAAGGGCAAAATGGCGTTTTGCGGGCTTTGGGGCCTCTTCGTCGGTAGGACTACCGCCCGACCTTACGGTTGGAATTGTCGGCAGGGGAGGTTGGCGGGGTACCTGCAGAATAGTAGGAGGTGGCAAATCGAGAATCGGTCGACATCGCCAAAAACCTTCTCGAGCCTCCAGGTCTGCAGGGACCGACCCAGGCTGCCGCCAAACCGACCGACAGGCCCTGCCGGCGGCCATTTTTGGCCATTTTCGGCATTTTTCGCCTCTTTCGGCCGGGATGGAAAAGCGGCGGCCTGAAGCCCGGGCCTGCCCGGGGAGGCCTCCTAATCGCCCGGGGGACCGGATTTGCCCCGGTGAGAGCCCCGGAAACGTCCCGAAGCCGGCCGGGAAGGCGGCCAAGGGCGAAGCACCTCGCATTGCGTTGGCAGGCCGTGCAAAGTGGCCTCCGGGCCCGCGAGACAATGCAGGGTGCCCTCGGTGTGCCCCTGAGAAATGGTTAACCAAACGAAGGACAGTGCGCCTCGGATTGCATTGGCAGGCCGTGCAAAGGGGCCCCCGGGCCCGCGAGACGTTACAGATTGCCCTCGGTGAGCCCCTGAGAAATGGCTAACCAATTGGACTTCGTCTCTGGCAGAGAGACAAAGTGTTTTCACGAGAAATGGTTAACCAATTGGACTTAGTCTCTGGCAGAGAGGCAAAGTGTTTTCACGAGAAATGGTTAACCAATTGGACTTAGTCTCTGAACGGCAGGCAAATTGTGGCCTTGAGAAATGGTTAACCAATTGGACTTAGTCTCTGGCGGAGAGGCAAAGTGTTTTCTCGAGAAATAATTAACCAATGAGGACAATGGACCTCGGGTTGCATTGGCAGGCCGGGCAAAGTGGCTCTTGGGCCCGCGAGAGCAAAATCCGTGCACAGACGGAAGTCCATGAGGTCAGATCCGAGGCCTTTACCCGGCACCCGGTGGGGGTATTCCCGCAGAGAGTAGCGAATCTGCCCGGCGACGGGTCAAGTTGCAATTTCTGGCATGCCACTCCTGGAGCTGGTTCATGAGTTCCCCTCGGAAGTCCCGATGAGGAAAGGGCAAAATGGCGTTTTGCGGGCTTTGGGGCCTCTTCGTCGGTAGGACTACCGCCCGACCTTACGGTTGGAATTGTCGGCAGGGGAGGTTGGCGGGGTACCTGCAGAATAGTAGGAGGTGGCAAATCGAGAATCGGTCGACATCGCCAAAAACCTTCTCGAGCCTCCAGGTCTGCAGGGACCGACCCAGGCTGCCGCCAAACCGACCGACAGGCCCTGCCGGCGGCCATTTTTGGCCATTTTCGGCATTTTTCGCCTCTTTCGGCCGGGATGGAAAAGCGGCGGCCTGAAGCCCGGGCCTGCCCGGGGAGGCCTCCTAATCGCCCGGGGGACCGGATTTGCCCCGGTGAGAGCCCCGGAAACGTCCCGAAGCCGGCCGGGAAGGCGGCCAAGGGCGAAGCACCTCGCATTGCGTTGGCAGGCCGTGCAAAGTGGCCTCCGGGCCCGCGAGACAATGCAGGGTGCCCTCGGTGTGCCCCTGAGAAATGGTTAACCAAACGAAGGACAGTGCGCCTCGGATTGCATTGGCAGGCCGTGCAAAGGGGCCCCCGGGCCCGCGAGACGTTACAGATTGCCCTCGGTGAGCCCCTGAGAAATGGCTAACCAATTGGACTTAGTCTCTGGCAGAGAGACAAAGTGTTTTCACGAGAAATGGTTAACCAATTGGACTTAGTCTCTGGCAGAGAGGCAAAGTGTTTTCACGAGAAATGGTTAACCAATTGGACTTAGTCTCTGAACGGCAGGCAAATTGTGGCCTTGAGAAATGGTTAACCAATTGGACTTAGTCTCTGGCGGAGAGGCAAAGTGTTTTCTCGAGAAATAATTAACCAATGAGGACAATGGACCTCGGGTTGCATTGGCAGGCCGGGCAAAGTGGCTCTTGGGCCCGCGAGAGCAAAATCCGTGCACAGACGGAAGTCCATGAGGTCAGATCCGAGGCCTTTACCCGGCACCCGGTGGGGGTATTCCCGCAGAGAGTAGCGAATCTGCCCGGCGACGGGTCAAGTTGCAATTTCTGGCATGCCACTCCTGGAGCTGGTTCATGAGTTCCCCTCGGAAGTCCCGATGAGGAAAGGGCAAAATGGCGTTTTGCGGGCTTTGGGGCCTCTTCGTCGGTAGGACTACCGCCCGACCTTACGGTTGGAATTGTCGGCAGGGGAGGTTGGCGGGGTACCTGCAGAATAGTAGGAGGTGGCAAATCGAGAATCGGTCGACATCGCCAAAAACCTTCTCGAGCCTCCAGGTCTGCAGGGACCGACCCAGGCTGCCGCCAAACCGACCGACAGGCCCTGCCGGCGGCCATTTTTGGCCATTTTCGGCATTTTTCGCCTCTTTCGGCCGGGATGGAAAAGCGGCGGCCTGAAGCCCGGGCCTGCCCGGGGAGGCCTCCTAATCGCCCGGGGGACCGGATTTGCCCCGGTGAGAGCCCCGGAAACGTCCCGAAGCCGGCCGGGAAGGCGGCCAAGGGCGAAGCACCTCGCATTGCGTTGGCAGGCCGTGCAAAGTGGCCTCCGGGCCCGCGAGACAATGCAGGGTGCCCTCGGTGTGCCCCTGAGAAATGGTTAACCAAACGAAGGACAGTGCGCCTCGGATTGCATTGGCAGGCCGTGCAAAGGGGCCCCCGGGCCCGCGAGACGTTACAGATTGCCCTCGGTGAGCCCCTGAGAAATGGTTAACCAATTGGACTTCGTCTCTGGCAGAGAGACAAAGTGTTTTCACGAGAAATGGTTAACCAATTGGACTTAGTCTCTGGCAGAGAGGCAAAGTGTTTTCACGAGAAATGGTTAACCAATTGGACTTAGTCTCTGAACGGCAGGCAAATTGTGGCCTTGAGAAATGGTTAACCAATTGGACTTAGTCTCTGGCGGAGAGGCAAAGTGTTTTCTCGAGAAATAATTAACCAATGAGGACAATGGACCTCGGGTTGCATTGGCAGGCCGGGCAAAGTGGCTCTTGGGCCCGCGAGAGCAAAATCCGTGCACAGACGGAAGTCCATGAGGTCAGATCCGAGGCCTTTACCCGGCACCCGGTGGGGGTATTCCCGCAGAGAGTAGCGAATCTGCCCGGCGACGGGTCAAGTTGCAATTTCTGGCATGCCACTCCTGGAGCTGGTTCATGAGTTCCCCTCGGAAGTCCCGATGAGGAAAGGGCAAAATGGCGTTTTGCGGGCTTTGGGGCCTCTTCGTCGGTAGGACTACCGCCCGACCTTACGGTTGGAATTGTCGGCAGGGGAGGTTGGCGGGGTACCTGCAGAATAGTAGGAGGTGGCAAATCGAGAATCGGTCGACATCGCCAAAAACCTTCTCGAGCCTCCAGGTCTGCAGGGACCGACCCAGGCTGCCGCCAAACCGACCGACAGGCCCTGCCGGCGGCCATTTTTGGCCATTTTCGGCATTTTTCGCCTCTTTCGGCCGGGATGGAAAAGCGGCGGCCTGAAGCCCGGGCCTGCCCGGGGAGGCCTCCTAATCGCCCGGGGGACCGGATTTGCCCCGGTGAGAGCCCCGGAAACGTCCCGAAGCCGGCCGGGAAGGCGGCCAAGGGCGAAGCACCTCGCATTGCGTTGGCAGGCCGTGCAAAGTGGCCTCCGGGCCCGCGAGACAATGCAGGGTGCCCTCGGTGTGCCCCTGAGAAATGGTTAACCAAACGAAGGACAGTGCGCCTCGGATTGCATTGGCAGGCCGTGCAAAGGGGCCCCCGGGCCCGCGAGACGTTACAGATTGCCCTCGGTGAGCCCCTGAGAAATGGTTAACCAATTGGACTTAGTCTCTGGCAGAGAGACAAAGTGTTTTCACGAGAAATGGTTAACCAATTGGACTTAGTCTCTGGCAGAGAGGCAAAGTGTTTTCACGAGAAATGGTTAACCAATTGGACTTAGTCTCTGAACGGCAGGCAAATTGTGGCCTTGAGAAATGGTTAACCAATTGGACTTAGTCTCTGGCGGAGAGGCAAAGTGTTTTCTCGAGAAATAATTAACCAATGAGGACAATGGACCTCGGGTTGCATTGGCAGGCCGGGCAAAGTGGCTCTTGGGCCCGCGAGAGCAAAATCCGTGCACAGACGGAAGTCCATGAGGTCAGATCCGAGGCCTTTACCCGGCACCCGGTGGGGGTATTCCCGCAGAGAGTAGCGAATCTGCCCGGCGACGGGTCAAGTTGCAATTTCTGGCATGCCACTCCTGCAGCTGGTTCATGAGTTCCCCTCGGAAGTCCCGATGAGGAAAGGGCAAAATGGCGTTTTGCGGGCTTTGGGGCCTCTTCGTCGGTAGGACTACCGCCCGACCTTACGGTTGGAATTGTCGGCAGGGGAGGTTGGCGGGGTACCTGCAGAATAGTAGGAGGTGGCAAATCGAGAATCGGTCGACATCGCCAAAAACCTTCTCGAGCCTCCAGGTCTGCAGGGACCGACCCAGGCTGCCGCCAAACCGACCGACAGGCCCTGCCGGCGGCCATTTTTGGCCATTTTCGGCATTTTTCGCCTCTTTCGGCCGGGATGGAAAAGCGGCGGCCTGAAGCCCGGGCCTGCCCGGGGAGGCCTCCTAATCGCCCGGGGGACCGGATTTGCCCCGGTGAGAGCCCCGCAAACGTCCCGAAGCCGGCCGGGAAGGCGGCCAAGGGCGAAGCACCTCGCATTGCGTTGGCAGGCCGTGCAAAGTGGCCTCCGGGCCCGCGAGACAATGCAGGGTGCCCTCGGTGTGCCCCTGAGAAATGGTTAACCAAACGAAGGACAGTGCGCCTCGGATTGCATTGGCAGGCCGTGCAAAGGGGCCCCCGGGCCCGCGAGACGTTACAGATTGCCCTCGGTGAGCCCCTGAGAAATGGTTAACCAATTGGACTTAGTCTCTGGCAGAGAGACAAAGTGTTTTCACGAGAAATGGTTAACCAATTGGACTTAGTCTCTGGCAGAGAGGCAAAGTGTTTTCACGAGAAATGGTTAACCAATTGGACTTAGTCTCTGAACGGCAGGCAAATTGTGGCCTTGAGAAATGGTTAACCAATTGGACTTAGTCTCTGGCGGAGAGGCAAAGTGTTTTCTCGAGAAATAATTAACCAATGAGGACAATGGACCTCGGGTTGCATTGGCAGGCCGGGCAAAGTGGCTCTTGGGCCCGCGAGAGCAAAATCCGTGCACAGACGGAAGTCCATGAGGTCAGATCCGAGGCCTTTACCCGGCACCCGGTGGGGGTATTCCCGCAGAGAGTAGCGAATCTGCCCGGCGACGGGTCAAGTTGCAATTTCTGGCATGCCACTCCTGGAGCTGGTTCATGAGTTCCCCTCGGAAGTCCCGATGAGGAAAGGGCAAAATGGCGTTTTGCGGGCTTTGGGGCCTCTTCGTCGGTAGGACTACCGCCCGACCTTACGGTTGGAATTGTCGGCAGGGGAGGTTGGCGGGGTACCTGCAGAATAGTAGGAGGTGGCAAATCGAGAATCGGTCGACATCGCCAAAAACCTTCTCGAGCCTCCAGGTCTGCAGGGACCGACCCAGGCTGCCGCCAAACCGACCGACAGGCCCTGCCGGCGGCCATTTTTGGCCATTTTCGGCATTTTTCGCCTCTTTCGGCCGGGATGGAAAAGCGGCGGCCTGAAGCCCGGGCCTGCCCGGGGAGGCCTCCTAATCGCCCGGGGGACCGGATTTGCCCCGGTGAGAGCCCCGGAAACGTCCCGAAGCCGGCCGGGAAGGCGGCCAAGGGCGAAGCACCTCGCATTGCGTTGGCAGGCCGTGCAAAGTGGCCTCCGGGCCCGCGAGACAATGCAGGGTGCCCTCGGTGTGCCCCTGAGAAATGGTTAACCAAACGAAGGACAGTGCGCCTCGGATTGCATTGGCAGGCCGTGCAAAGGGGCCCCCGGGCCCGCGAGACGTTACAGATTGCCCTCGGTGAGCCCCTGAGAAATGGTTAACCAATTGGACTTAGTCTCTGGCAGAGAGACAAAGTGTTTTCACGAGAAATGGTTAACCAATTGGACTTAGTCTCTGGCAGAGAGGCAAAGTGTTTTCACGAGAAATGGTTAACCAATTGGACTTAGTCTCTGAACGGCAGGCAAATTGTGGCCTTGAGAAATGGTTAACCAATTGGACTTAGTCTCTGGCGGAGAGGCAAAGTGTTTTCTCGAGAAATAATTAACCAATGAGGACAATGGACCTCGGGTTGCATTGGCAGGCCGGGCAAAGTGGCTCTTGGGCCCGCGAGAGCAAAATCCGTGCACAGACGGAAGTCCATGAGGTCAGATCCGAGGCCTTTACCCGGCACCCGGTGGGGGTATTCCCGCAGAGAGTAGCGAATCTGCCCGGCGACGGGTCAAGTTGCAATTTCTGGCATGCCACTCCTGGAGCTGGTTCATGAGTTCCCCTCGGAAGTCCCGATGAGGAAAGGGCAAAATGGCGTTTTGCGGGCTTTGGGGCCTCTTCGTCGGTAGGACTACCGCCCGACCTTACGGTTGGAATTGTCGGCAGGGGAGGTTGGCGGGGTACCTGCAGAATAGTAGGAGGTGGCAAATCGAGAATCGGTCGACATCGCCAAAAACCTTCTCGAGCCTCCAGGTCTGCAGGGACCGACCCAGGCTGCCGCCAAACCGACCGACAGGCCCTGCCGGCGGCCATTTTTGGCCATTTTCGGCATTTTTCGCCTCTTTCGGCCGGGATGGAAAAGCGGCGGCCTGAAGCCCGGGCCTGCCCGGGGAGGCCTCCTAATCGCCCGGGGGACCGGATTTGCCCCGGTGAGAGCCCCGGAAACGTCCCGAAGCCGGCCGGGAAGGCGGCCAAGGGCGAAGCACCTCGCATTGCGTTGGCAGGCCGTGCAAAGTGGCCTCCGGGCCCGCGAGACAATGCAGGGTGCCCTCGGTGTGCCCCTGAGAAATGGTTAACCAAACGAAGGACAGTGCGCCTCGGATTGCATTGGCAGGCCGTGCAAAGGGGCCCCCGGGCCCGCGAGACGTTACAGATTGCCCTCGGTGAGCCCCTGAGAAATGGTTAACCAATTGGACTTAGTCTCTGGCAGAGAGACAAAGTGTTTTCACGAGAAATGGTTAACCAATTGGACTTAGTCTCTGGCAAAGAGGCAAAGTGTTTTCACGAGAAATGGTTAACCAATTGGACTTAGTCTCTGAACGGCAGGCAAATTGTGGCCTTGAGAAATGGTTAACCAATTGGACTTAGTCTCTGGCGGAGAGGCAAAGTGTTTTCTCGAGAAATAATTAACCAATGAGGACAATGGACCTCGGGTTGCATTGGCAGGCCGGGCAAAGTGGCTCTTGGGCCCGCGAGAGCAAAATCCGTGCACAGACGGAAGTCCATGAGGTCAGATCCGAGGCCTTTACCCGGCACCCGGTGGGGGTATTCCCGCAGAGAGTAGCGAATCTGCCCGGCGATGGGTCAAGTTGCAATTTCTGGCATGCCACTCCTGGAGCTGGTTCATGAGTTCCCCTCGGAAGTCCCGATGAGGAAAGGGCAAAATGGCGTTTTGCGGGCTTTGGGGCCTCTTCGTCGGTAGGACTACCGCCCGACCTTACGGTTGGAATTGTCGGCAGGGGAGGTTGGCGGGGTACCTGCAGAATAGTAGGAGGTGGCAAATCGAGAATCGGTCGACATCGCCAAAAACCTTCTCGAGCCTCCATGTCTGCAGGGACCGACCCAGGCTGCCGCCAAACCGACCGACAGGCCCTGCCGGCGGCCATTTTTGGCCATTTTCGGCATTTTTCGCCTCTTTCGGCCGGGATGGAAAAGCGGCGGCCTGAAGCCCGGGCCTGCCCGGGGAGGCCTCCTAATCGCCCGGGGGACCGGATTTGCCCCGGTGAGAGCCCCGGAAACGTCCAGAAGCCGGCCGGGAAGGCGGCCAAGGGCGAAGCACCTCGCATTGCGTTGGCAGGCCGTGCAAAGTGGCCTCCGGGCCCGCGAGACAATGCAGGGTGCCCTCGGTGTGCCCCTGAGAAATGGTTAACCAAACGAAGGACAGTGCGCCTCGGATTGCATTGGCAGGCCGTGCAAAGGGGCCCCCGGGCCCGCGAGACGTTACAGATTGCCCTCGGTGAGCCCCTGAGAAATGGTTAACCAATTGGACTTAGTCTCTGGCAGAGAGACAAAGTGTTTTCACGAGAAATGGTTAACCAATTGGACTTAGTCTCTGGCAGAGAGGCAAAGTGTTTTCACGAGAAATGGTTAACCAATTGGACTTAGTCTCTGAACGGCAGGCAAATTGTGGCCTTGAGAAATGGTTAACCAATTGGACTTAGTCTCTGGCGGAGAGGCAAAGTGTTTTCTCGAGAAATAATTAACCAATGAGGACAATGGACCTCGGGTTGCATTGGCAGGCCGGGCAAAGTGGCTCTTGGGCCCGCGAGAGCAAAATCCGTGCACAGACGGAAGTCCATGAGGTCAGATCCGAGGCCTTTACCCGGCACCCGGTGGGGGTATTCCCGCAGAGAGTAGCGAATCTGCCCGGCGACGGGTCAAGTTGCAATTTCTGGCATGCCACTCCTGGAGCTGGTTCATGAGTTCCCCTCGGAAGTCCCGATGAGGAAAGGGCAAAATGGCGTTTTGCGGGCTTTGGGGCCTCTTCGTCGGTAGGACTACCGCCCGACCTTACGGTTGGAATTGTCGGCAGGGGAGGTTGGCGGGGTACCTGCAGAATAGTAGGAGGTGGCAAATCGAGAATCGGTCGACATCGCCAAACGCCTTCTCGAGCCTCCAGGTCTGCAGGGACCGACCCAGGCTGCCGCCAAACCGACCGACAGGCCCTGCCGGCGGCCATTATTGGCCATTTTCGGCATTTTTCGCCTCTTTCGGCCGGGATGGAAAAGCGGCGGCCTGAAGCCCGGGCCTGCCCGGGGAAGCCTCCTAATCGCCCGGGGGACCGGATTTGCCCCGGTGAGAGCCCCCGAAACGTCCCGAAGCCGGCCGGGAAGGCGGCCAAGGGCGAAGCACCTCGCATTGCGTTGGCAGGCCGTGCAAAGTGGCCTCCGGGCCCGCGAGACAATGCAGGGTGCCCTCGGTGTGCCCCTGAGAAATGGTTAACCAAACGAAGGACAGTGCGCCTCGGATTGCATTGGCAGGCCGTGCAAAGGGGCCCCCGGGCCCGCGAGACGTTACAGATTGCCCTCGGTGAGCCCCTGAGAAATGGTTAACCAATTGGACTTAGTCTCTGGCAGAGAGACAAAGTGTTTTCACGAGAAATGGTTAACCAATTGGACTTAGTCTCTGGCAGAGAGGCAAAGTGTTTTCACGAGAAATGGTTAACCAATTGGACTTAGTCTCTGAACGGCAGGCAAATTGTGGCCTTGAGAAATGGTTAACCAATTGGACTTAGTCTCTGGCGGAGAGGCAAAGTGTTTTCTCGAGAAATAATTAACCAATGAGGACAATGGACCTCGGGTTGCATTGGCAGGCCGGGCAAAGTGGCTCTTGGGCCCGCGAGAGCAAAATCCGTGCACAGACGGAAGTCCATGAGGTCAGATCCGAGGCCTTTACCCGGCACCCGGTGGGGGTATTCCCGCAGAGAGTAGCGAATCTGCCCGGCGACGGGTCAAGTTGCAATTTCTGGCATGCCACTCATGGAGCTGGTTCATGAGTTCCCCTCGGAAGTCCCGATGAGGAAAGGGCAAAATGGCGTTTTGCGGGCTTTGGGGCCTCTTCGTCGGTAGGACTACCGCCCGACCTTACGGTTGGAATTGTCGGCAGGGGAGGTTGGCGGGGTACCTGCAGAATAGTAGGAGGTGGCAAATCGAGAATCGGTCGACATCGCCAAAAACCTTCTCGAGCCTCCAGGTCTGCAGGGACCGACCCAGGCTGCCGCCAAACCGACCGACAGGCCCTGCCGGCGGCCATTTTTGGCCATTTTCGGCATTTTTCGCCTCTTTCGGCCGGGATGGAAAAGCGGCGGCCTGAAGCCCGGGCCTGCCCGGGGAGGCCTCCTAATCGCCCGGGGGACCGGATTTGCCCCGGTGAGAGCCCCGGAAACGTCCCGAAGCCGGCCGGGAAGGCGGCCAAGGGCGAAGCACCTCGCATTGCGTTGGCAGGCCGTGCAAAGTGGCCTCCGGGCCCGCGAGACAATGCAGGGTGCCCTCGGTGTGCCCCTGAGAAATGGTTAACCAAACGAAGGACAGTGCGCCTCGGATTGCGTTGGCAGGCCGTGCAAAGGGGCCCCCGGGCCCGCGAGACGTTACAGATTGCCCTCGGTGAGCCCCTGAGAAATGGTTAACCAATTGGACTTAGTCTCTGGCAGAGAGGCAAAGTGTTTTCACGAGAAATGGTTAACCAATTGGACTTAGTCTCTGAACGGCAGGCAAATTGTGGCCTTGAGAAATGGTTAACCAATTGGACTTAGTCTCTGGCGGAGAGGCAAAGTGTTTTCTCGAGAAATAATTAACCAATGAGGACAATGGACCTCGGGTTGCATTGGCAGGCCGGGCAAAGTGGCTCTTGGGCCCGCGAGAGCAAAATCCGTGCACAGACGGAAGTCCATGAGGTCAGATCCGAGGCCTTTACCCGGCACCCGGTGGGGGTATTCCCGCAGAGAGTAGCGAATCTGCCCGGCGACGGGTCAAGTTGCAATTTCTGGCATTCCACTCCTGGAGCTGGTTCATGAGTTCCCCTCGGAAGTCCCGATGAGGAAAGGGCAAAATGGCGTTTTGCGGGCTTTGGGGCCTCTTCGTCGGTAGGACTACCGCCCGACCTTACGGTTGGAATTGTCGGCAGGGGAGGTTGGCGGGGTACCTGCAGAATAGTAGGAGGTGGCAAATCGAGAATCGGTCGACATCGCCAAAAACCTTCTCGAGCCTCCAGGTCTGCAGGGACCGACCCAGGCTGCCGCCAAACCGACCGACAGGCCCTGCCGGCGGCCATTTTTGGCCATTTTCGGCATTTTTCGCCTCTTTCGGCCGGGATGGAAAAGCGGCGGCCTGAAGCCCGGGCCTGCCCGGGGAGGCCTCCTAATCGCCCGGGGGACCGGATTTGCCCCGGTGAGAGCCCCGGAAACGTCCAGAAGCCGGCCGGGAAGGCGGCCAAGGGCGAAGCACCTCGCATTGCGTTGGCAGGCCGTGCAAAGTGGCCTCCGGGCCCGCGAGACAATGCAGGGTGCCCTCGGTGTGCCCCTGAGAAATGGTTAACCAAACGAAGGACAGTGCGCCTCGGATTGCATTGGCAGGCCGTGCAAAGGGGCCCCCGGGCCCGCGAGACGTTACAGATTGCCCTCGGTGAGCCCCTGAGAAATGGTTAACCAATTGGACTTAGTCTCTGGCAGAGAGACAAAGTGTTTTCACGAGAAATGGTTAACCAATTGGACTTAGTCTCTGGCAGAGAGGCAAAGTGTTTTCACGAGAAATGGTTAACCAATTGGACTTAGTCTCTGAACGGCAGGCAAATTGTGGCCTTGAGAAATGGTTAACCAATTGGACTTAGTCTCTGGCGGAGAGGCAAAGTGTTTTCTCGAGAAATAATTAACCAATGAGGACAATGGACCTCGGGTTGCATTGGCAGGCCGGGCAAAGTGGCTCTTGGGCCCGCGAGAGCAAAATCCGTGCACAGACGGAAGTCCATGAGGTCAGATCCGAGGCCTTTACCCGGCACCCGGTGGGGGTATTCCCGCAGAGAGTAGCGAATCTGCCCGGCGACGGGTCAAGTTGCAATTTCTGGCATGCCACTCCTGGAGCTGGTTCATGAGTTCCCCTCGGAAGTCCCGATGAGGAAAGGGCAAAATGGCGTTTTGCGGGCTTTGGGGCCTCTTCGTCGGTAGGACTACCGCCCGACCTTACGGTTGGAATTGTCGGCAGGGGAGGTTGGCGGGGTACCTGCAGAATAGTAGGAGGTGGCAAATCGAGAATCGGTCGACATCGCCAAACGCCTTCTCGAGCCTCCAGGTCTGCAGGGACCGACCCAGGCTGCCGCCAAACCGACCGACAGGCCCTGCCGGCGGCCATTATTGGCCATTTTCGGCATTTTTCGCCTCTTTCGGCCGGGATGGAAAAGCGGCGGCCTGAAGCCCGGGCCTGCCCGGGGAAGCCTCCTAATCGCCCGGGGGACCGGATTTGCCCCGGTGAGAGCCCCCGAAACGTCCCGAAGCCGGCCGGGAAGGCGGCCAAGGGCGAAGCACCTCGCATTGCGTTGGCAGGCCGTGCAAAGTGGCCTCCGGGCCCGCGAGACAATGCAGGGTGCCCTCGGTGTGCCCCTGAGAAATGGTTAACCAAACGAAGGACAGTGCGCCTCGGATTGCATTGGCAGGCCGTGCAAAGGGGCCCCCGGGCCCGCGAGACGTTACAGATTGCCCTCGGTGAGCCCCTGAGAAATGGTTAACCAATTGGACTTAGTCTCTGGCAGAGAGACAAAGTGTTTTCACGAGAAATGGTTAACCAATTGGACTTAGTCTCTGGCAGAGAGGCAAAGTGTTTTCACGAGAAATGGTTAAGCAATTGGACTTAGTCTCTGAACGGCAGGCAAATTGTGGCCTTGAGAAATGGTTAACCAATTGGACTTAGTCTCTGGCGGAGAGGCAAAGTGTTTTCTCGAGAAATAATTAACCAATGAGGACAATGGACCTCGGGTTGCATTGGCAGGCCGGGCAAAGTGGCTCTTGGGCCCGCGAGAGCAAAATCCGTGCACAGACGGAAGTCCATGAGGTCAGATCCGAGGCCTTTACCCGGCACCCGGTGGGGGTATTCCCGCAGAGAGTAGCGAATCTGCCCGGCGACGGGTCAAGTTGCAATTTCTGGCATGCCACTCATGGAGCTGGTTCATGAGTTCCCCTCGGAAGTCCCGATGAGGAAAGGGCAAAATGGCGTTTTGCGGGCTTTGGGGCCTCTTCGTCGGTAGGACTACCGCCCGACCTTACGGTTGGAATTGTCGGCAGGGGAGGTTGGCGGGGTACCTGCAGAATAGTAGGAGGTGGCAAATCGAGAATCGGTCGACATCGCCAAAAACCTTCTCGAGCCTCCAGGTCTGCAGGGACCGACCCAGGCTGCCGCCAAACCGACCGACAGGCCCTGCCGGCGGCCATTTTTGGCCATTTTCGGCATTTTTCGCCTCTTTCGGCCGGGATGGAAAAGCGGCGGCCTGAAGCCCGGGCCTGCCCGGGGAGGCCTCCTAATCGCCCGGGGGACCGGATTTGCCCCGGTGAGAGCCCCGGAAACGTCCCGAAGCCGGCCGGGAAGGCGGCCAAGGGCGAAGCACCTCGCATTGCGTTGGCAGGCCGTGCAAAGTGGCCTCCGGGCCCGCGAGACAATGCAGGGTGCCCTCGGTGTGCCCCTGAGAAATGGTTAACCAAACGAAGGACAGTGCGCCTCGGATTGCGTTGGCAGGCCGTGCAAAGGGGCCCCCGGGCCCGCGAGACGTTACAGATTGCCCTCGGTGAGCCCCTGAGAAATGGTTAACCAATTGGACTTAGTCTCTGGCAGAGAGACAAAGTGTTTTCACGAGAAATGGTTAACCAATTGGACTTAGTCTCTGGCAGAGAGGCAAAGTGTTTTCACGAGAAATGGTTAACCAATTGGACTTAGTCTCTGAACGGCAGGCAAATTGTGGCCTTGAGAAATGGTTAACCAATTGGACTTAGTCTCTGGCGGAGAGGCAAAGTGTTTTCTCGAGAAATAATTAACCAATGAGGACAATGGACCTCGGGTTGCATTGGCAGGCCGGGCAAAGTGGCTCTTGGGCCCGCGAGAGCAAAATCCGTGCACAGACGGAAGTCCATGAGGTCAGATCCGAGGCCTTTACCCGGCACCCGGTGGGGGTATTCCCGCAGAGAGTAGCGAATCTGCCCGGCGACGGGTCAAGTTGCAATTTCTGGCATGCCACTCCTGGAGCTGGTTCATGAGTTCCCCTCGGAAGTCCCGATGAGGAAAGGGCAAAATGGCGTTTTGCGGGCTTTGGGGCCTCTTCGTCGGTAGGACTACCGCCCGACCTTACGGTTGGAATTGTCGGCAGGGGTGGTTGGCGGGGTACCTGCAGAATAGTAGGAGGTGGCAAATCGAGAATCGGTCGACATCGCCAAAAACCTTCTCGAGCCTCCAGGTCTGCAGGGACCGACCCAGGCTGCCGCCAAACCGACCGACAGGCCCTGCCGGCGGCCATTTTTGGCCATTTTCGGCATTTTTCGCCTCTTTCGGCCGGGATGGAAAAGCGGCGGCCTGAAGCCCGGGCCTGCCCGGGGAGGCCTCCTAATCGCCCGGGGGACCGGATTTGCCCCGGTGAGAGCCCCGGAAACGTCCCGAAGCCGGCCGGAAGGCGGCCAAGGGCGAAGCACCTCGCATTGCGTTGGCAGGCCGTGCAAAGTGGCCTCCGGGCCCGCGAGACAATGCAGGGTGCCCTCGGTGTGCCCCTGAGAAATGGTTAACCAAACGAAGGACAGTGCGCCTCGGATTGCATTGGCAGGCCGTGCAAAGGGGCCCCCGGGCCCGCGAGACGTTACAGATTGCCCTCGGTGAGCCCCTGAGAAATGGTTAACCAATTGGACTTAGTCTCTAGCAGAGAGACAAAGTGTTTTCACGAGAAATGGTTAACCAATTGGACTTAGTCTCTGGCAGAGAGGCAAAGTGTTTTCACGAGAAATGGTTAACCAATTGGACTTAGTCTCTGAACGGCAGGCAAATTGTGGCCTTGAGAAATGGTTAACCAATTGGACTTAGTCTCTGGCGGAGAGGCAAAGTGTTTTCTCGAGAAATAATTAACCAATGAGGACAATGGACCTCGGGTTGCATTGGCAGGCCGGGCAAAGTGGCTCTTGGGCCCGCGAGAGCAAAATCCGTGCACAGACGGAAGTCCATGAGGTCAGATCCGAGGCCTTTACCCGGCACCCGGTGGGGGTATTCCCGCAGAGAGTAGCGAATCTGCCCGGCGACGGGTCAAGTTGCAATTTCTGGCATGCCACTCCTGGAGCTGGTTCATGAGTTCCCCTCGGAAGTCCCGATGAGGAAAGGGCAAAATGGCGTTTTGCGGGCTTTGGGGCCTCTTCGTCGGTAGGACTACCGCCCGACCTTACGGTTGGAATTGTCGGCAGGGGAGGTTGGCGGGGTACCTGCAGAATAGTAGGAGGTGGCAAATCGAGAATCGGTCGACATCGCCAAAAACCTTCTCGAGCCTCCAGGTCTGCAGGGACCGACCCAGGCTGCCGCCAAACCGACCGACAGGCCCTGCCGGCGGCCATTTTTGGCCATTTTCGGCATTTTTCGCCTCTTTCGGCCGGGATGGAAAAGCGGCGGCCTGAAGCCCGGGCCTGCCCGGGGAGGCCTCCTAATCGCCCGGGGGACCGGATTTGCCCCGGTGAGAGCCCCGGAAACGTCCCGAAGCCGGCCGGGAAGGCGGCCAAGGGCGAAGCACCTCGCATTGCGTTGGCAGGCCGTGCAAAGTGGCCTCCGGGCCCGCGAGACAATGCAGGGTGCCCTCGGTGTGCCCCTGAGAAATGGTTAACCAAACGAAGGACAGTGCGCCTCGGATTGCATTGGCAGGCCGTGCAAAGGGGCCCCCGGGCCCGCGAGACGTTACAGATTGCCCTCGGTGAGCCCCTGAGAAATGGTTAACCAATTGGACTTCGTCTCTGGCAGAGAGACAAAGTGTTTTCACGAGAAATGGTTAACCAATTGGACTTAGTCTCTGGCAGAGAGGCAAAGTGTTTTCACGAGAAATGGTTAACCAATTGGACTTAGTCTCTGAACGGCAGGCAAATTGTGGCCTTGAGAAATGGTTAACCAATTGGACTTAGTCTCTGGCGGAGAGGCAAAGTGTTTTCTCGAGAAATAATTAACCAATGAGGACAATGGACCTCGGGTTGCATTGGCAGGCCGGGCAAAGTGGCTCTTGGGCCCGCGAGAGCAAAATCCGTGCACAGACGGAAGTCCATGAGGTCAGATCCGAGGCCTTTACCCGGCACCCGGTGGGGGTATTCCCGCAGAGAGTAGCGAATCTGCCCGGCGACGGGTCAAGTTGCAATTTCTGGCATGCCACTCCTGGAGCTGGTTCATGAGTTCCCCTCGGAAGTCCCGATGAGGAAAGGGCAAAATGGCGTTTTGCGGGCTTTGGGGCCTCTTCGTCGGTAGGACTACCGCCCGACCTTACGGTTGGAATTGTCGGCAGGGGAGGTTGGCGGGGTACCTGCAGAATAGTAGGAGGTGGCAAATCGAGAATCGGTCGACATCGCCAAAAACCTTCTCGAGCCTCCAGGTCTGCAGGGACCGACCCAGGCTGCCGCCAAACCGACCGACAGGCCCTGCCGGCGGCCATTTTTGGCCATTTTCGGCATTTTTCGCCTCTTTCGGCCGGGATGGAAAAGCGGCGGCCTGAAGCCCGGGCCTGCCCGGGGAGGCCTCCTAATCGCCCGGGGGACCGGATTTGCCCCGGTGAGAGCCCCGGAAACGTCCCGAAGCCGGCCGGGAAGGCGGCCAAGGGCGAAGCACCTCGCATTGCGTTGGCAGGCCGTGCAAAGTGGCCTCCGGGCCCGCGAGACAATGCAGGGTGCCCTCGGTGTGCCCCTGAGAAATGGTTAACCAAACGAAGGACAGTGCGCCTCGGATTGCATTGGCAGGCCGTGCAAAGGGGCCCCCGGGCCCGCGAGACGTTACAGATTGCCCTCGGTGAGCCCCTGAGAAATGGTTAACCAATTGGACTTAGTCTCTGGCAGAGAGACAAAGTGTTTTCACGAGAAATGGTTAACCAATTGGACTTAGTCTCTGGCAGAGAGGCAAAGTGTTTTCACGAGAAATGGTTAACCAATTGGACTTAGTCTCTGAACGGCAGGCAAATTGTGGCCTTGAGAAATGGTTAACCAATTGGACTTAGTCTCTGGCGGAGAGGCAAAGTGTTTTCTCGAGAAATAATTAACCAATGAGGACAATGGACCTCGGGTTGCATTGGCAGGCCGGGCAAAGTGGCTCTTGGGCCCGCGAGAGCAAAATCCGTGCACAGACGGAAGTCCATGAGGTCAGATCCGAGGCCTTTACCCGGCACCCGGTGGGGGTATTCCCGCAGAGAGTAGCGAATCTGCCCGGCGACGGGTCAAGTTGCAATTTCTGGCATGCCACTCATGGAGCTGGTTCATGAGTTCCCCTCGGAAGTCCCGATGAGGAAAGGGCAAAATGGCGTTTTGCGGGCTTTGGGGCCTCTTCGTCGGTAGGACTACCGCCCGACCTTACGGTTGGAATTGTCGGCAGGGGAGGTTGGCGGGGTACCTGCAGAATAGTAGGAGGTGGCAAATCGAGAATCGGTCGACATCGCCAAACGCCTTCTCGAGCCTCCAGGTCTGCAGGGACCGACCCAGGCTGCCGCCAAACCGACCGACAGGCCCTGCCGGCGGCCATTATTGGCCATTTTCGGCATTTTTCGCCTCTTTCGGCCGGGATGGAAAAGCGGCGGCCTGAAGCCCGGGCCTGCCCGGGGAAGCCTCCTAATCGCCCGGGGGACCGGATTTGCCCCGGTGAGAGCCCCCGAAACGTCCCGAAGCCGGCCGGGAAGGCGGCCAAGGGCGAAGCACCTCGCATTGCGTTGGCAGGCCGTGCAAAGTGGCCTCCGGGCCCGCGAGACAATGCAGGGTGCCCTCGGTGTGCCCCTGAGAAATGGTTAACCAAACGAAGGACAGTGCGCCTCGGATTGCATTGGCAGGCCGTGCAAAGGGGCCCCCGGGCCCGCGAGACGTTACAGATTGCCCTCGGTGAGCCCCTGAGAAATGGTTAACCAATTGGACTTAGTCTCTGGCAGAGAGACAAAGTGTTTTCACGAGAAATGGTTAACCAATTGGACTTAGTCTCTGGCAGAGAGGCAAAGTGTTTTCACGAGAAATGGTTAACCAATTGGACTTAGTCTCTGAACGGCAGGCAAATTGTGGCCTTGAGAAATGGTTAACCAATTGGACTTAGTCTCTGGCGGAGAGGCAAAGTGTTTTCTCGAGAAATAATTAACCAATGAGGACAATGGACCTCGGGTTGCATTGGCAGGCCGGGCAAAGTGGCTCTTGGGCCCGCGAGAGCAAAATCCGTGCACAGACGGAAGTCCATGAGGTCAGATCCGAGGCCTTTACCCGGCACCCGGTGGGGGTATTCCCGCAGAGAGTAGCGAATCTGCCCGGCGACGGGTCAAGTTGCAATTTCTGGCATGCCACTCATGGAGCTGGTTCATGAGTTCCCCTCGGAAGTCCCGATGAGGAAAGGGCAAAATGGCGTTTTGCGGGCTTTGGGGCCTCTTCGTCGGTAGGACTACCGCCCGACCTTACGGTTGGAATTGTCGGCAGGGGAGGTTGGCGGGGTACCTGCAGAATAGTAGGAGGTGGCAAATCGAGAATCGGTCGACATCGCCAAAAACCTTCTCGAGCCTCCAGGTCTGCAGGGACCGACCCAGGCTGCCGCCAAACCGACCGACAGGCCCTGCCGGCGGCCATTTTTGGCCATTTTCGGCATTTTTCGCCTCTTTCGGCCGGGATGGAAAAGCGGCGGCCTGAAGCCCGGGCCTGCCCGGGGAGGCCTCCTAATCGCCCGGGGGACCGGATTTGCCCCGGTGAGAGCCCCGGAAACGTCCCGAAGCCGGCCGGGAAGGCGGCCAAGGGCGAAGCACCTCGCATTGCGTTGGCAGGCCGTGCAAAGTGGCCTCCGGGCCCGCGAGACAATGCAGGGTGCCCTCGGTGTGCCCCTGAGAAATGGTTAACCAAACGAAGGACAGTGCGCCTCGGATTGCGTTGGCAGGCCGTGCAAAGGGGCCCCCGGGCCCGCGAGACGTTACAGATTGCCCTCGGTGAGCCCCTGAGAAATGGTTAACCAATTGGACTTAGTCTCTGGCAGAGAGGCAAAGTGTTTTCACGAGAAATGGTTAACCAATTGGACTTAGTCTCTGAACGGCAGGCAAATTGTGGCCTTGAGAAATGGTTAACCAATTGGACTTAGTCTCTGGCGGAGAGGCAAAGTGTTTTCTCGAGAAATAATTAACCAATGAGGACAATGGACCTCGGGTTGCATTGGCAGGCCGGGCAAAGTGGCTCTTGGGCCCGCGAGAGCAAAATCCGTGCACAGACGGAAGTCCATGAGGTCAGATCCGAGGCCTTTACCCGGCACCCGGTGGGGGTATTCCCGCAGAGAGTAGCGAATCTGCCCGGCGACGGGTCAAGTTGCAATTTCTGGCATGCCACTCCTGGAGCTGGTTCATGAGTTCCCCTCGGAAGTCCCGATGAGGAAAGGGCAAAATGGCGTTTTGCGGGCTTTGGGGCCTCTTCGTCGGTAGGACTACCGCCCGACCTTACGGTTGGAATTGTCGGCAGGGGAGGTTGGCGGGGTACCTGCAGAATAGTAGGAGGTGGCAAATCGAGAATCGGTCGACATCGCCAAAAACCTTCTCGAGCCTCCAGGTCTGCAGGGACCGACCCAGGCTGCCGCCAAACCGACCGACAGGCCCTGCCGGCGGCCATTTTTGGCCATTTTCGGCATTTTTCGCCTCTTTCGGCCGGGATGGAAAAGCGGCGGCCTGAAGCCCGGGCCTGCCCGGGGAGGCCTCCTAATCGCCCGGGGGACCGGATTTGCCCCGGTGAGAGCCCCGGAAACGTCCCGAAGCCGGCCGGGAAGGCGGCCAAGGGCGAAGCACCTCGCATTGCGTTGGCAGGCCGTGCAAAGTGGCCTCCGGGCCCGCGAGACAATGCAGGGTGCCCTCGGTGTGCCCCTGAGAAATGGTTAACCAAACGAAGGACAGTGCGCCTCGGATTGCATTGGCAGGCCGTGCAAAGGGGCCCCCGGGCCCGCGAGACGTTACAGATTGCCCTCGGTGAGCCCCTGAGAAATGGTTAACCAATTGGACTTCGTCTCTGGCAGAGAGACAAAGTGTTTTCACGAGAAATGGTTAACCAATTGGACTTAGTCTCTGGCAGAGAGGCAAAGTGTTTTCACGAGAAATGGTTAACCAATTGGACTTAGTCTCTGAACGGCAGGCAAATTGTGGCCTTGAGAAATGGTTAACCAATTGGACTTAGTCTCTGGCGGAGAGGCAAAGTGTTTTCTCGAGAAATAATTAACCAATGAGGACAATGGACCTCGGGTTGCATTGGCAGGCCGGGCAAAGTGGCTCTTGGGCCCGCGAGAGCAAAATCCGTGCACAGACGGAAGTCCATGAGGTCAGATCCGAGGCCTTTACCCGGCACCCGGTGGGGGTATTCCCGCAGAGAGTAGCGAATCTGCCCGGCGACGGGTCAAGTTGCAATTTCTGGCATGCCACTCCTGGAGCTGGTTCATGAGTTCCCCTCGGAAGTCCCGATGAGGAAAGGGCAAAATGGCGTTTTGCGGGCTTTGGGGCCTCTTCGTCGGTAGGACTACCGCCCGACCTTACGGTTGGAATTGTCGGCAGGGGAGGTTGGCGGGGTACCTGCAGAATAGTAGGAGGTGGCAAATCGAGAATCGGTCGACATCGCCAAAAACCTTCTCGAGCCTCCAGGTCTGCAGGGACCGACCCAGGCTGCCGCCAAACCGACCGACAGGCCCTGCCGGCGGCCATTTTTGGCCATTTTCGGCATTTTTCGCCTCTTTCGGCCGGGATGGAAAAGCGGCGGCCTGAAGCCCGGGCCTGCCCGGGGAGGCCTCCTAATCGCCCGGGGGACCGGATTTGCCCCGGTGAGAGCCCCGGAAACGTCCCGAAGCCGGCCGGGAAGGCGGCCAAGGGCGAAGCACCTCGCATTGCGTTGGCAGGCCGTGCAAAGTGGCCTCCGGGCCCGCGAGACAATGCAGGGTGCCCTCGGTGTGCCCCTGAGAAATGGTTAACCAAACGAAGGACAGTGCGCCTCGGATTGCATTGGCAGGCCGTGCAAAGGGGCCCCCGGGCCCGCGAGACGTTACAGATTGCCCTCGGTGAGCCCCTGAGAAATGGTTAACCAATTGGACTTAGTCTCTGGCAGAGAGACAAAGTGTTTTCACGAGAAATGGTTAACCAATTGGACTTAGTCTCTGGCAGAGAGGCAAAGTGTTTTCACGAGAAATGGTGAACCAATTGGACTTAGTCTCTGAACGGCAGGCAAATTGTGGCCTTGAGAAATGGTTAACCAATTGGACTTAGTCTCTGGCGGAGAGGCAAAGTGTTTTCTCGAGAAATAATTAACCAATGAGGACAATGGACCTCGGGTTGCATTGGCAGGCCGGGCAAAGTGGCTCTTGGGCCCGCGAGAGCAAAATCCGTGCACAGACGGAAGTCCATGAGGTCAGATCCGAGGCCTTTACCCGGCACCCGGTGGGGGTATTCCCGCAGAGAGTAGCGAATCTGCCCGGCGACGGGTCAAGTTGCAATTTCTGGCATGCCACTCCTGGAGCTGGTTCATGAGTTCCCCTCGGAAGTCCCGATGAGGAAAGGGCAAAATGGCGTTTTGCGGGCTTTGGGGCCTCTTCGTCGGTAGGACTACCGCCCGACCTTACGGTTGGAATTGTCGGCAGGGGAGGTTGGCGGGGTACCTGCAGAATAGTAGGAGGTGGCAAATCGAGAATCGGTCGACATCGCCAAAAACCTTCTCGAGCCTCCAGGTCTGCAGGGACCGACCCAGGCTGCCGCCAAACCGACCGACAGGCCCTGCCGGCGGCCATTTTTGGCCATTTTCGGCATTTTTCGCCTCTTTCGGCCGGGATGGAAAAGCGGCGGCCTGAAGCCCGGGCCTGCCCGGGGAGGCCTCCTAATCGCCCGGGGGACCGGATTTGCCCCGGTGAGAGCCCCGGAAACGTCCCGAAGCCGGCCGGGAAGGCGGCCAAGGGCGAAGCACCTCGCATTGCGTTGGCAGGCCGTGCAAAGTGGCCTCCGGGCCCGCGAGACAATGCAGGGTGCCCTCGGTGTGCCCCTGAGAAATGGTGAACCAAACGAAGGACAGTGCGCCTCGGATTGCATTGGCAGGCCGTGCAAAGGGGCCCCCGGGCCCGCGAGACGTTACAGATTGCCCTCGGTGAGCCCCTGAGAAATGGTTAACCAATTGGACTTAGTCTCTGGCAGAGAGACAAAGTGTTTTCACGAGAAATGGTTAACCAATTGGACTTAGTCTCTGGCAGAGAGGCAAAGTGTTTTCACGAGAAATGGTGAACCAATTGGACTTAGTCTCTGAACGGCAGGCAAATTGTGGCCTTGAGAAATGGTTAACCAATTGGACTTAGTCTCTGGCGGAGAGGCAAAGTGTTTTCTCGAGAAATAATTAACCAATGAGGACAATGGACCTCGGGTTGCATTGGCAGGCCGGGCAAAGTGGCTCTTGGGCCCGCGAGAGCAAAATCCGTGCACAGACGGAAGTCCATGAGGTCAGATCCGAGGCCTTTACCCGGCACCCGGTGGGGGTATTCCCGCAGAGAGTAGCGAATCTGCCCGGCGACGGGTCAAGTTGCAATTTCTGGCATGCCACTCCTGGAGCTGGTTCATGAGTTCCCCTCGGAAGTCCCGATGAGGAAAGGGCAAAATGGCGTTTTGCGGGCTTTGGGGCCTCTTCGTCGGTAGGACTACCGCCCGACCTTACGGTTGGAATTGTCGGCAGGGGAGGTTGGCGGGGTACCTGCAGAATAGTAGGAGGTGGCAAATCGAGAATCGGTCGACATCGCCAAAAACCTTCTCGAGCCTCCAGGTCTGCAGGGACCGACCCAGGCTGCCGCCAAACCGACCGACAGGCCCTGCCGGCGGCCATTTTTGGCCATTTTCGGCATTTTTCGCCTCTTTCGGCCGGGATGGAAAAGCGGCGGCCTGAAGCCCGGGCCTGCCCGGGGAGGCCTCCTAATCGCCCGGGGGACCGGATTTGCCCCGGTGAGAGCCCCGGAAACGTCCCGAAGCCGGCCGGGAAGGCGGCCAAGGGCGAAGCACCTCGCATTGCGTTGGCAGGCCGTGCAAAGTGGCCTCCGGGCCCGCGAGACAATGCAGGGTGCCCTCGGTGTGCCCCTGAGAAATGGTGAACCAAACGAAGGACAGTGCGCCTCGGATTGCATTGGCAGGCCGTGCAAAGGGGCCCCCGGGCCCGCGAGACGTTACAGATTGCCCTCGGTGAGCCCCTGAGAAATGGTTAACCAATTGGACTTAGTCTCTGGCAGAGAGACAAAGTGTTTTCACGAGAAATGGTTAACCAATTGGACTTAGTCTCTGGCAGAGAGGCAAAGTGTTTTCACGAGAAATGGTTAACCAATTGGACTTAGTCTCTGAACGGCAGGCAAATTGTGGCCTTGAGAAATGGTTAACCAATTGGACTTAGTCTCTGGCGGAGAGGCAAAGTGTTTTCTCGAGAAATAATTAACCAATGAGGACAATGGACCTCGGGTTGCATTGGCAGGCCGGGCAAAGTGGCTCTTGGGCCCGCGAGAGCAAAATCCGTGCACAGACGGAAGTCCATGAGGTCAGATCCGAGGCCTTTACCCGGCACCCGGTGGGGGTATTCCCGCAGAGAGTAGCGAATCTGCCCGGCGACGGGTCAAGTTGCAATTTCTGGCATGCCACTCCTGGAGCTGGTTCATGAGTTCCCCTCGGAAGTCCCGATGAGGAAAGGGCAAAATGGCGTTTTGCGGGCTTTGGGGCCTCTTCGTCGGTAGGACTACCGCCCGACCTTACGGTTGGAATTGTCGGCAGGGGAGGTTGGCGGGGTACCTGCAGAATAGTAGGAGGTGGCAAATCGAGAATCGGTCGACATCGCCAAAAACCTTCTCGAGCCTCCAGGTCTGCAGGGACCGACCCAGGCTGCCGCCAAACCGACCGACAGGCCCTGCCGGCGGCCATTTTTGGCCATTTTCGGCATTTTTCGCCTCTTTCGGCCGGGATGGAAAAGCGGCGGCCTGAAGCCCGGGCCTGCCCGGGGAGGCCTCCTAATCGCCCGGGGGACCGGATTTGCCCCGGTGAGAGCCCCGGAAACGTCCAGAAGCCGGCCGGGAAGGCGGCCAAGGGCGAAGCACCTCGCATTGCGTTGGCAGGCCGTGCAAAGTGGCCTCCGGGCCCGCGAGACAATGCAGGGTGCCCTCGGTGTGCCCCTGAGAAATGGTTAACCAAACGAAGGACAGTGCGCCTCGGATTGCATTGGCAGGCCGTGCAAAGGGGCCCCCGGGCCCGCGAGACGTTACAGATTGCCCTCGGTGAGCCCCTGAGAAATGGTTAACCAATTGGACTTAGTCTCTGGCAGAGAGACAAAGTGTTTTCACGAGAAATGGTTAACCAATTGGACTTAGTCTCTGGCAGAGAGGCAAAGTGTTTTCACGAGAAATGGTTAACCAATTGGACTTAGTCTCTGAACGGCAGGCAAATTGTGGCCTTGAGAAATGGTTAACCAATTGGACTTAGTCTCTGGCGGAGAGGCAAAGTGTTTTCTCGAGAAATAATTAACCAATGAGGACAATGGACCTCGGGTTGCATTGGCAGGCCGGGCAAAGTGGCTCTTGGGCCCGCGAGAGCAAAATCCGTGCACAGACGGAAGTCCATGAGGTCAGATCCGAGGCCTTTACCCGGCACCCGGTGGGGGTATTCCCGCAGAGAGTAGCGAATCTGCCCGGCGACGGGTCAAGTTGCAATTTCTGGCATGCCACTCATGGAGCTGGTTCATGAGTTCCCCTCGGAAGTCCCGATGAGGAAAGGGCAAAATGGCGTTTTGCGGGCTTTGGGGCCTCTTCGTCGGTAGGACTACCGCCCGACCTTACGGTTGGAATTGTCGGCAGGGGAGGTTGGCGGGGTACCTGCAGAATAGTAGGAGGTGGCAAATCGAGAATCGGTCGACATCGCCAAAAACCTTCTCGAGCCTCCAGGTCTGCAGGGACCGACCCAGGCTGCCGCCAAACCGACCGACAGGCCCTGCCGGCGGCCATTTTTGGCCATTTTCGGCATTTTTCGCCTCTTTCGGCCGGGATGGAAAAGCGGCGGCCTGAAGCCCGGGCCTGCCCGGGGAGGCCTCCTAATCGCCCGGGGGACCGGATTTGCCCCGGTGAGAGCCCCGGAAACGTCCCGAAGCCGGCCGGGAAGGCGGCCAAGGGCGAAGCACCTCGCATTGCGTTGGCAGGCCGTGCAAAGTGGCCTCCGGGCCCGCGAGACAATGCAGGGTGCCCTCGGTGTGCCCCTGAGAAATGGTTAACCAAACGAAGGACAGTGCGCCTCGGATTGCATTGGCAGGCCGTGCAAAGGGGCCCCCGGGCCCGCGAGACGTTACAGATTGCCCTCGGTGAGCCCCTGAGAAATGGTTAACCAATTGGACTTAGTCTCTGGCAGAGAGACAAAGTGTTTTCACGAGAAATGGTTAACCAATTGGACTTAGTCTCTGGCAGAGAGGCAAAGTGTTTTCACGAGAAATGGTTAACCAATTGGACTTAGTCTCTGAACGGCAGGCAAATTGTGGCCTTGAGAAATGGTTAACCAATTGGACTTAGTCTCTGGCGGAGAGGCAAAGTGTTTTCTCGAGAAATAATTAACCAATGAGGACAATGGACCTCGGGTTGCATTGGCAGGCCGGGCAAAGTGGCTCTTGGGCCCGCGAGAGCAAAATCCGTGCACAGACGGAAGTCCATGAGGTCAGATCCGAGGCCTTTACCCGGCACCCGGTGGGGGTATTCCCGCAGAGAGTAGCGAATCTGCCCGGCGACGGGTCAAGTTGCAATTTCTGGCATGCCACTCCTGGAGCTGGTTCATGAGTTCCCCTCGGAAGTCCCGATGAGGAAAGGGCAAAATGGCGTTTTGCGGGCTTTGGGGCCTCTTCGTCGGTAGGACTACCGCCCGACCTTACGGTTGGAATTGTCGGCAGGGGAGGTTGGCGGGGTACCTGCAGAATAGTAGGAGGTGGCAAATCGAGAATCGGTCGACATCGCCAAAAACCTTCTCGAGCCTCCAGGTCTGCAGGGACCGACCCAGGCTGCCGCCAAACCGACCGACAGGCCCTGCCGGCGGCCATTTTTGGCCATTTTCGGCATTTTTCGCCTCTTTCGGCCGGGATGGAAAAGCGGCGGCCTGAAGCCCGGGCCTGCCCGGGGAGGCCTCCTAATCGCCCGGGGGACCGGATTTGCCCCGGTGAGAGCCCCGGAAACGTCCCGAAGCCGGCCGGGAAGGCGGCCAAGGGCGAAGCACCTCGCATTGCGTTGGCAGGCCGTGCAAAGTGGCCTCCGGGCCCGCGAGACAATGCAGGGTGCCCTCGGTGTGCCCCTGAGAAATGGTTAACCAAACGAAGGACAGTGCGCCTCGGATTGCATTGGCAGGCCGTGCAAAGGGGCCCCCGGGCCCGCGAGACGTTACAGATTGCCCTCGGTGAGCCCCTGAGAAATGGTTAACCAATTGGACTTAGTCTCTGGCAGAGAGACAAAGTGTTTTCACGAGAAATGGTTAACCAATTGGACTTAGTCTCTGGCAGAGAGGCAAAGTGTTTTCACGAGAAATGGTTAACCAATTGGACTTAGTCTCTGAACGGCAGGCAAATTGTGGCCTTGAGAAATGGTTAACCAATTGGACTTAGTCTCTGGCGGAGAGGCAAAGTGTTTTCTCGAGAAATAATTAACCAATGAGGACAATGGACCTCGGGTTGCATTGGCAGGCCGGGCAAAGTGGCTCTTGGGCCCGCGAGAGCAAAATCCGTGCACAGACGGAAGTCCATGAGGTCAGATCCGAGGCCTTTACCCGGCACCCGGTGGGGGTATTCCCGCAGAGAGTAGCGAATCTGCCCGGCGACGGGTCAAGTTGCAATTTCTGGCATGCCACTCCTGGAGCTGGTTCATGAGTTCCCCTCGGAAGTCCCGATGAGGAAAGGGCAAAATGGCGTTTTGCGGGCTTTGGGGCCTCTTCGTCGGTAGGACTACCGCCCGACCTTACGGTTGGAATTGTCGGCAGGGGAGGTTGGCGGGGTACCTGCAGAATAGTAGGAGGTGGCAAATCGAGAATCGGTCGACATCGCCAAAAACCTTCTCGAGCCTCCAGGTCTGCAGGGACCGACCCAGGCTGCCGCCAAACCGACCGACAGGCCCTGCCGGCGGCCATTTTTGGCCATTTTCGGCATTTTTCGCCTCTTTCGGCCGGGATGGAAAAGCGGCGGCCTGAAGCCCGGGCCTGCCCGGGGAGGCCTCCTAATCGCCCGGGGGACCGGATTTGCCCCGGTGAGAGCCCCGGAAACGTCCCGAAGCCGGCCGGGAAGGCGGCCAAGGGCGAAGCACCTCGCATTGCGTTGGCAGGCCGTGCAAAGTGGCCTCCGGGCCCGCGAGACAATGCAGGGTGCCCTCGGTGTGCCCCTGAGAAATGGTTAACCAAACGAAGGACAGTGCGCCTCGGATTGCATTGGCAGGCCGTGCAAAGGGGCCCCCGGGCCCGCGAGACGTTACAGATTGCCCTCGGTGAGCCCCTGAGAAATGGTTAACCAATTGGACTTAGTCTCTGGCAGAGAGACAAAGTGTTTTCACGAGAAATGGTTAACCAATTGGACTTAGTCTCTGGCAGAGAGGCAAAGTGTTTTCACGAGAAATGGTTAACCAATTGGACTTAGTCTCTGAACGGCAGGCAAATTGTGGCCTTGAGAAATGGTTAACCAATTGGACTTAGTCTCTGGCGGAGAGGCAAAGTGTTTTCTCGAGAAATAATTAACCAATGAGGACAATGGACCTCGGGTTGCATTGGCAGGCCGGGCAAAGTGGCTCTTGGGCCCGCGAGAGCAAAATCCGTGCACAGACGGAAGTCCATGAGGTCAGATCCGAGGCCTTTACCCGGCACCCGGTGGGGGTATTCCCGCAGAGAGTAGCGAATCTGCCCGGCGACGGGTCAAGTTGCAATTTCTGGCATGCCACTCCTGGAGCTGGTTCATGAGTTCCCCTCGGAAGTCCCGATGAGGAAAGGGCAAAATGGCGTTTTGCGGGCTTTGGGGCCTCTTCGTCGGTAGGACTACCGCCCGACCTTACGGTTGGAATTGTCGGCAGGGGAGGTTGGCGGGGTACCTGCAGAATAGTAGGAGGTGGCAAATCGAGAATCGGTCGACATCGCCAAAAACCTTCTCGAGCCTCCAGGTCTGCAGGGACCGACCCAGGCTGCCGCCAAACCGACCGACAGGCCCTGCCGGCGGCCATTTTTGGCCATTTTCGGCATTTTTCGCCTCTTTCGGCCGGGATGGAAAAGCGGCGGCCTGAAGCCCGGGCCTGCCCGGGGAGGCCTCCTAATCGCCCGGGGGACCGGATTTGCCCCGGTGAGAGCCCCGGAAACGTCCCGAAGCCGGCCGGGAAGGCGGCCAAGGGCGAAGCACCTCGCATTGCGTTGGCAGGCCGTGCAAAGTGGCCTCCGGGCCCGCGAGACAATGCAGGGTGCCCTCGGTGTGCCCCTGAGAAATGGTTAACCAAACGAAGGACAGTGCGCCTCGGATTGCATTGGCAGGCCGTGCAAAGGGGCCCCCGGGCCCGCGAGACGTTACAGATTGCCCTCGGTGAGCCCCTGAGAAATGGTTAACCAATTGGACTTAGTCTCTGGCAGAGAGACAAAGTGTTTTCACGAGAAATGGTTAACCAATTGGACTTAGTCTCTGGCAGAGAGGCAAAGTGTTTTCACGAGAAATGGTTAACCAATTGGACTTAGTCTCTGAACGGCAGGCAAATTGTGGCCTTGAGAAATGGTTAACCAATTGGACTTAGTCTCTGGCGGAGAGGCAAAGTGTTTTCTCGAGAAATAATTAACCAATGAGGACAATGGACCTCGGGTTGCATTGGCAGGCCGGGCAAAGTGGCTCTTGGGCCCGCGAGAGCAAAATCCGTGCACAGACGGAAGTCCATGAGGTCAGATCCGAGGCCTTTACCCGGCACCCGGTGGGGGTATTCCCGCAGAGAGTAGCGAATCTGCCCGGCGACGGGTCAAGTTGCAATTTCTGGCATGCCACTCCTGGAGCTGGTTCATGAGTTCCCCTCGGAAGTCCCGATGAGGAAAGGGCAAAATGGCGTTTTGCGGGCTTTGGGGCCTCTTCGTCGGTAGGACTACCGCCCGACCTTACGGTTGGAATTGTCGGCAGGGGAGGTTGGCGGGGTACCTGCAGAATAGTAGGAGGTGGCAAATCGAGAATCGGTCGACATCGCCAAAAACCTTCTCGAGCCTCCAGGTCTGCAGGGACCGACCCAGGCTGCCGCCAAACCGACCGACAGGCCCTGCCGGCGGCCATTTTTGGCCATTTTCGGCATTTTTCGCCTCTTTCGGCCGGGATGGAAAAGCGGCGGCCTGAAGCCCGGGCCTGCCCGGGGAGGCCTCCTAATCGCCCGGGGGACCGGATTTGCCCCGGTGAGAGCCCCGGAAACGTCCCGAAGCCGGCCGGGAAGGCGGCCAAGGGCGAAGCACCTCGCATTGCGTTGGCAGGCCGTGCAAAGTGGCCTCCGGGCCCGCGAGACAATGCAGGGTGCCCTCGGTGTGCCCCTGAGAAATGGTTAACCAAACGAAGGACAGTGCGCCTCGGATTGCATTGGCAGGCCGTGCAAAGGGGCCCCCGGGCCCGCGAGACGTTACAGATTGCCCTCGGTGAGCCCCTGAGAAATGGTTAACCAATTGGACTTAGTCTCTGGCAGAGAGACAAAGTGTTTTCACGAGAAATGGTTAACCAATTGGACTTAGTCTCTGGCAGAGAGGCAAAGTGTTTTCACGAGAAATGGTTAACCAATTGGACTTAGTCTCTGAACGGCAGGCAAATTGTGGCCTTGAGAAATGGTTAACCAATTGGACTTAGTCTCTGGCGGAGAGGCAAAGTGTTTTCTCGAGAAATAATTAACCAATGAGGACAATGGACCTCGGGTTGCATTGGCAGGCCGGGCAAAGTGGCTCTTGGGCCCGCGAGAGCAAAATCCGTGCACAGACGGAAGTCCATGAGGTCAGATCCGAGGCCTTTACCCGGCACCCGGTGGGGGTATTCCCGCAGAGAGTAGCGAATCTGCCCGGCGACGGGTCAAGTTGCAATTTCTGGCATGCCACTCCTGGAGCTGGTTCATGAGTTCCCCTCGGAAGTCCCGATGAGGAAAGGGCAAAATGGCGTTTTGCGGGCTTTGGGGCCTCTTCGTCGGTAGGACTACCGCCCGACCTTACGGTTGGAATTGTCGGCAGGGGAGGTTGGCGGGGTACCTGCAGAATAGTAGGAGGTGGCAAATCGAGAATCGGTCGACATCGCCAAAAACCTTCTCGAGCCTCCAGGTCTGCAGGGACCGACCCAGGCTGCCGCCAAACCGACCGACAGGCCCTGCCGGCGGCCATTTTTGGCCATTTTCGGCATTTTTCGCCTCTTTCGGCCGGGATGGAAAAGCGGCGGCCTGAAGCCCGGGCCTGCCCGGGGAGGCCTCCTAATCGCCCGGGGGACCGGATTTGCCCCGGTGAGAGCCCCGGAAACGTCCCGAAGCCGGCCGGGAAGGCGGCCAAGGGCGAAGCACCTCGCATTGCGTTGGCAGGCCGTGCAAAGTGGCCTCCGGGCCCGCGAGACAATGCAGGGTGCCCTCGGTGTGCCCCTGAGAAATGGTTAACCAAACGAAGGACAGTGCGCCTCGGATTGCATTGGCAGGCCGTGCAAAGGGGCCCCCGGGCCCGCGAGACGTTACAGATTGCCCTCGGTGAGCCCCTGAGAAATGGTTAACCAATTGGACTTAGTCTCTGGCAGAGAGACAAAGTGTTTTCACGAGAAATGGTTAACCAATTGGACTTAGTCTCTGGCAGAGAGGCAAAGTGTTTTCACGAGAAATGGTTAACCAATTGGACTTAGTCTCTGAACGGCAGGCAAATTGTGGCCTTGAGAAATGGTTAACCAATTGGACTTAGTCTCTGGCGGAGAGGCAAAGTGTTTTCTCGAGAAATAATTAACCAATGAGGACAATGGACCTCGGGTTGCATTGGCAGGCCGGGCAAAGTGGCTCTTGGGCCCGCGAGAGCAAAATCCGTGCACAGACGGAAGTCCATGAGGTCAGATCCGAGGCCTTTACCCGGCACCCGGTGGGGGTATTCCCGCAGAGAGTAGCGAATCTGCCCGGCGACGGGTCAAGTTGCAATTTCTGGCATGCCACTCCTGGAGCTGGTTCATGAGTTCCCCTCGGAAGTCCCGATGAGGAAAGGGCAAAATGGCGTTTTGCGGGCTTTGGGGCCTCTTCGTCGGTAGGACTACCGCCCGACCTTACGGTTGGAATTGTCGGCAGGGGAGGTTGGCGGGGTACCTGCAGAATAGTAGGAGGTGGCAAATCGAGAATCGGTCGACATCGCCAAAAACCTTCTCGAGCCTCCAGGTCTGCAGGGACCGACCCAGGCTGCCGCCAAACCGACCGACAGGCCCTGCCGGCGGCCATTTTTGGCCATTTTCGGCATTTTTCGCCTCTTTCGGCCGGGATGGAAAAGCGGCGGCCTGAAGCCCGGGCCTGCCCGGGGAGGCCTCCTAATCGCCCGGGGGACCGGATTTGCCCCGGTGAGAGCCCCGGAAACGTCCCGAAGCCGGCCGGGAAGGCGGCCAAGGGCGAAGCACCTCGCATTGCGTTGGCAGGCCGTGCAAAGTGGCCTCCGGGCCCGCGAGACAATGCAGGGTGCCCTCGGTGTGCCCCTGAGAAATGGTTAACCAAACGAAGGACAGTGCGCCTCGGATTGCATTGGCAGGCCGTGCAAAGGGGCCCCCGGGCCCGCGAGACGTTACAGATTGCCCTCGGTGAGCCCCTGAGAAATGGTTAACCAATTGGACTTAGTCTCTGGCAGAGAGACAAAGTGTTTTCACGAGAAATGGTTAACCAATTGGACTTAGTCTCTGGCAGAGAGGCAAAGTGTTTTCACGAGAAATGGTTAACCAATTGGACTTAGTCTCTGAACGGCAGGCAAATTGTGGCCTTGAGAAATGGTTAACCAATTGGACTTAGTCTCTGGCGGAGAGGCAAAGTGTTTTCTCGAGAAATAATTAACCAATGAGGACAATGGACCTCGGGTTGCATTGGCAGGCCGGGCAAAGTGGCTCTTGGGCCCGCGAGAGCAAAATCCGTGCACAGACGGAAGTCCATGAGGTCAGATCCGAGGCCTTTACCCGGCACCCGGTGGGGGTATTCCCGCAGAGAGTAGCGAATCTGCCCGGCGACGGGTCAAGTTGCAATTTCTGGCATGCCACTCCTGGAGCTGGTTCATGAGTTCCCCTCGGAAGTCCCGATGAGGAAAGGGCAAAATGGCGTTTTGCGGGCTTTGGGGCCTCTTCGTCGGTAGGACTACCGCCCGACCTTACGGTTGGAATTGTCGGCAGGGGAGGTTGGCGGGGTACCTGCAGAATAGTAGGAGGTGGCAAATCGAGAATCGGTCGACATCGCCAAAAACCTTCTCGAGCCTCCAGGTCTGCAGGGACCGACCCAGGCTGCCGCCAAACCGACCGACAGGCCCTGCCGGCGGCCATTTTTGGCCATTTTCGGCATTTTTCGCCTCTTTCGGCCGGGATGGAAAAGCGGCGGCCTGAAGCCCGGGCCTGCCCGGGGAGGCCTCCTAATCGCCCGGGGGACCGGATTTGCCCCGGTGAGAGCCCCGGAAACGTCCCGAAGCCGGCCGGGAAGGCGGCCAAGGGCGAAGCACCTCGCATTGCGTTGGCAGGCCGTGCAAAGTGGCCTCCGGGCCCGCGAGACAATGCAGGGTGCCCTCGGTGTGCCCCTGAGAAATGGTTAACCAAACGAAGGACAGTGCGCCTCGGATTGCATTGGCAGGCCGTGCAAAGGGGCCCCCGGGCCCGCGAGACGTTACAGATTGCCCTCGGTGAGCCCCTGAGAAATGGTTAACCAATTGGACTTAGTCTCTGGCAGAGAGACAAAGTGTTTTCACGAGAAATGGTTAACCAATTGGACTTAGTCTCTGGCAGAGAGGCAAAGTGTTTTCACGAGAAATGGTTAACCAATTGGACTTAGTCTCTGAACGGCAGGCAAATTGTGGCCTTGAGAAATGGTTAACCAATTGGACTTAGTCTCTGGCGGAGAGGCAAAGTGTTTTCTCGAGAAATAATTAACCAATGAGGACAATGGACCTCGGGTTGCATTGGCAGGCCGGGCAAAGTGGCTCTTGGGCCCGCGAGAGCAAAATCCGTGCACAGACGGAAGTCCATGAGGTCAGATCCGAGGCCTTTACCCGGCACCCGGTGGGGGTATTCCCGCAGAGAGTAGCGAATCTGCCCGGCGACGGGTCAAGTTGCAATTTCTGGCATGCCACTCCTGGAGCTGGTTCATGAGTTCCCCTCGGAAGTCCCGATGAGGAAAGGGCAAAATGGCGTTTTGCGGGCTTTGGGGCCTCTTCGTCGGTAGGACTACCGCCCGACCTTACGGTTGGAATTGTCGGCAGGGGAGGTTGGCGGGGTACCTGCAGAATAGTAGGAGGTGGCAAATCGAGAATCGGTCGACATCGCCAAAAACCTTCTCGAGCCTCCAGGTCTGCAGGGACCGACCCAGGCTGCCGCCAAACCGACCGACAGGCCCTGCCGGCGGCCATTTTTGGCCATTTTCGGCATTTTTCGCCTCTTTCGGCCGGGATGGAAAAGCGGCGGCCTGAAGCCCGGGCCTGCCCGGGGAGGCCTCCTAATCGCCCGGGGGACCGGATTTGCCCCGGTGAGAGCCCCGGAAACGTCCCGAAGCCGGCCGGGAAGGCGGCCAAGGGCGAAGCACCTCGCATTGCGTTGGCAGGCCGTGCAAAGTGGCCTCCGGGCCCGCGAGACAATGCAGGGTGCCCTCGGTGTGCCCCTGAGAAATGGTTAACCAAACGAAGGACAGTGCGCCTCGGATTGCATTGGCAGGCCGTGCAAAGGGGCCCCCGGGCCCGCGAGACGTTACAGATTGCCCTCGGTGAGCCCCTGAGAAATGGTTAACCAATTGGACTTAGTCTCTGGCAGAGAGACAAAGTGTTTTCACGAGAAATGGTTAACCAATTGGACTTAGTCTCTGGCAGAGAGGCAAAGTGTTTTCACGAGAAATGGTTAACCAATTGGACTTAGTCTCTGAACGGCAGGCAAATTGTGGCCTTGAGAAATGGTTAACCAATTGGACTTAGTCTCTGGCGGAGAGGCAAAGTGTTTTCTCGAGAAATAATTAACCAATGAGGACAATGGACCTCGGGTTGCATTGGCAGGCCGGGCAAAGTGGCTCTTGGGCCCGCGAGAGCAAAATCCGTGCACAGACGGAAGTCCATGAGGTCAGATCCGAGGCCTTTACCCGGCACCCGGTGGGGGTATTCCCGCAGAGAGTAGCGAATCTGCCCGGCGACGGGTCAAGTTGCAATTTCTGGCATGCCACTCCTGGAGCTGGTTCATGAGTTCCCCTCGGAAGTCCCGATGAGGAAAGGGCAAAATGGCGTTTTGCGGGCTTTGGGGCCTCTTCGTCGGTAGGACTACCGCCCGACCTTACGGTTGGAATTGTCGGCAGGGGAGGTTGGCGGGGTACCTGCAGAATAGTAGGAGGTGGCAAATCGAGAATCGGTCGACATCGCCAAAAACCTTCTCGAGCCTCCAGGTCTGCAGGGACCGACCCAGGCTGCCGCCAAACCGACCGACAGGCCCTGCCGGCGGCCATTTTTGGCCATTTTCGGCATTTTTCGCCTCTTTCGGCCGGGTTGGAAAAGCGGCGGCCTGAAGCCCGGGCCTGCCCGGGGAGGCCTCCTAATCGCCCGGGGGACCGGATTTGCCCCGGTGAGAGCCCCGGAAACGTCCCGAAGCCGGCCGGGAAGGCGGCCAAGGGCGAAGCACCTCGCATTGCGTTGGCAGGCCGTGCAAAGTGGCCTCCGGGCCCGCGAGACAATGCAGGGTGCCCTCGGTGTGCCCCTGAGAAATGGTTAACCAAACGAAGGACAGTGCGCCTCGGATTGCATTGGCAGGCCGTGCAAAGGGGCCCCCGGGCCCGCGAGACGTTACAGATTGCCCTCGGTGAGCCCCTGAGAAATGGTTAACCAATTGGACTTAGTCTCTGGCAGAGAGACAAAGTGTTTTCACGAGAAATGGTTAACCAATTGGACTTAGTCTCTGGCAGAGAGGCAAAGTGTTTTCACGAGAAATGGTTAACCAATTGGACTTAGTCTCTGAACGGCAGGCAAATTGTGGCCTTGAGAAATGGTTAACCAATTGGACTTAGTCTCTGGCGGAGAGGCAAAGTGTTTTCTCGAGAAATAATTAACCAATGAGGACAATGGACCTCGGGTTGCATTGGCAGGCCGGGCAAAGTGGCTCTTGGGCCCGCGAGAGCAAAATCCGTGCACAGACGGAAGTCCATGAGGTCAGATCCGAGGCCTTTACCCGGCACCCGGTGGGGGTATTCCCGCAGAGAGTAGCGAATCTGCCCGGCGACGGGTCAAGTTGCAATTTCTGGCATGCCACTCCTGCAGCTGGTTCATGAGTTCCCCTCGGAAGTCCCGATGAGGAAAGGGCAAAATGGCGTTTTGCGGGCTTTGGGGCCTCTTCGTCGGTAGGACTACCGCCCGACCTTACGGTTGGAATTGTCGGCAGGGGAGGTTGGCGGGGTACCTGCAGAATAGTAGGAGGTGGCAAATCGAGAATCGGTCGACATCGCCAAAAACCTTCTCGAGCCTCCAGGTCTGCAGGGACCGACCCAGGCTGCCGCCAAACCGACCGACAGGCCCTGCCGGCGGCCATTTTTGGCCATTTTCGGCATTTTTCGCCTCTTTCGGCCGGGATGGAAAAGCGGCGGCCTGAAGCCCGGGCCTGCCCGGGGAGGCCTCCTAATCGCCCGGGGGACCGGATTTGCCCCGGTGAGAGCCCCGGAAACGTCCCGAAGCCGGCCGGGAAGGCGGCCAAGGGCGAAGCACCTCGCATTGCGTTGGCAGGCCGTGCAAAGTGGCCTCCGGGCCCGCGAGACAATGCAGGGTGCCCTCGGTGTGCCCCTGAGAAATGGTTAACCAAACGAAGGACAGTGCGCCTCGGATTGCATTGGCAGGCCGTGCAAAGGGGCCCCCGGGCCCGCGAGACGTTACAGATTGCCCTCGGTGAGCCCCTGAGAAATGGTTAACCAATTGGACTTAGTCTCTGGCAGAGAGACAAAGTGTTTTCACGAGAAATGGTTAACCAATTGGACTTAGTCTCTGGCAGAGAGGCAAAGTGTTTTCACGAGAAATGGTTAACCAATTGGACTTAGTCTCTGAACGGCAGGCAAATTGTGGCCTTGAGAAATGGTTAACCAATTGGACTTAGTCTCTGGCGGAGAGGCAAAGTGTTTTCTCGAGAAATAATTAACCAATGAGGACAATGGACCTCGGGTTGCATTGGCAGGCCGGGCAAAGTGGCTCTTGGGCCCGCGAGAGCAAAATCCGTGCACAGACGGAAGTCCATGAGGTCAGATCCGAGGCCTTTACCCGGCACCCGGTGGGGGTATTCCCGCAGAGAGTAGCGAATCTGCCCGGCGACGGGTCAAGTTGCAATTTCTGGCATGCCACTCCTGGAGCTGGTTCATGAGTTCCCCTCGGAAGTCCCGATGAGGAAAGGGCAAAATGGCGTTTTGCGGGCTTTGGGGCCTCTTCGTCGGTAGGACTACCGCCCGACCTTACGGTTGGAATTGTCGGCAGGGGAGGTTGGCGGGGTACCTGCAGAATAGTAGGAGGTGGCAAATCGAGAATCGGTCGACATCGCCAAAAACCTTCTCGAGCCTCCAGGTCTGCAGGGACCGACCCAGGCTGCCGCCAAACCGACCGACAGGCCCTGCCGGCGGCCATTTTTGGCCATTTTCGGCATTTTTCGCCTCTTTCGGCCGGGATGGAAAAGCGGCGGCCTGAAGCCCGGGCCTGCCCGGGGAGGCCTCCTAATCGCCCGGGGGACCGGATTTGCCCCGGTGAGAGCCCCGGAAACGTCCCGAAGCCGGCCGGGAAGGCGGCCAAGGGCGAAGCACCTCGCATTGCGTTGGCAGGCCGTGCAAAGTGGCCTCCGGGCCCGCGAGACAATGCAGGGTGCCCTCGGTGTGCCCCTGAGAAATGGTTAACCAAACGAAGGACAGTGCGCCTCGGATTGCATTGGCAGGCCGTGCAAAGGGGCCCCCGGGCCCGCGAGACGTTACAGATTGCCCTCGGTGAGCCCCTGAGAAATGGTTAACCAATTGGACTTAGTCTCTGGCAGAGAGACAAAGTGTTTTCACGAGAAATGGTTAACCAATTGGACTTAGTCTCTGGCAGAGAGGCAAAGTGTTTTCACGAGAAATGGTTAACCAATTGGACTTAGTCTCTGAACGGCAGGCAAATTGTGGCCTTGAGAAATGGTTAACCAATTGGACTTAGTCTCTGGCGGAGAGGCAAAGTGTTTTCTCGAGAAATAATTAACCAATGAGGACAATGGACCTCGGGTTGCATTGGCAGGCCGGGCAAAGTGGCTCTTGGGCCCGCGAGAGCAAAATCCGTGCACAGACGGAAGTCCATGAGGTCAGATCCGAGGCCTTTACCCGGCACCCGGTGGGGGTATTCCCGCAGAGAGTAGCGAATCTGCCCGGCGACGGGTCAAGTTGCAATTTCTGGCATGCCACTCCTGGAGCTGGTTCATGAGTTCCCCTCGGAAGTCCCGATGAGGAAAGGGCAAAATGGCGTTTTGCGGGCTTTGGGGCCTCTTCGTCGGTAGGACTACCGCCCGACCTTACGGTTGGAATTGTCGGCAGGGGAGGTTGGCGGGGTACCTGCAGAATAGTAGGAGGTGGCAAATCGAGAATCGGTCGACATCGCCAAAAACCTTCTCGAGCCTCCAGGTCTGCAGGGACCGACCCAGGCTGCCGCCAAACCGACCGACAGGCCCTGCCGGCGGCCATTTTTGGCCATTTTCGGCATTTTTCGCCTCTTTCGGCCGGGATGGAAAAGCGGCGGCCTGAAGCCCGGGCCTGCCCGGGGAGGCCTCCTAATCGCCCGGGGGACCGGATTTGCCCCGGTGAGAGCCCCGGAAACGTCCCGAAGCCGGCCGGGAAGGCGGCCAAGGGCGAAGCACCTCGCATTGCGTTGGCAGGCCGTGCAAAGTGGCCTCCGGGCCCGCGAGACAATGCAGGGTGCCCTCGGTGTGCCCCTGAGAAATGGTTAACCAAACGAAGGACAGTGCGCCTCGGATTGCATTGGCAGGCCGTGCAAAGGGGCCCCCGGGCCCGCGAGACGTTACAGATTGCCCTCGGTGAGCCCCTGAGAAATGGTTAACCAATTGGACTTAGTCTCTGGCAGAGAGACAAAGTGTTTTCACGAGAAATGGTTAACCAATTGGACTTAGTCTCTGGCAGAGAGGCAAAGTGTTTTCACGAGAAATGGTTAACCAATTGGACTTAGTCTCTGAACGGCAGGCAAATTGTGGCCTTGAGAAATGGTTAACCAATTGGACTTAGTCTCTGGCGGAGAGGCAAAGTGTTTTCTCGAGAAATAATTAACCAATGAGGACAATGGACCTCGGGTTGCATTGGCAGGCCGGGCAAAGTGGCTCTTGGGCCCGCGAGAGCAAAATCCGTGCACAGACGGAAGTCCATGAGGTCAGATCCGAGGCCTTTACCCGGCACCCGGTGGGGGTATTCCCGCAGAGAGTAGCGAATCTGCCCGGCGACGGGTCAAGTTGCAATTTCTGGCATGCCACTCCTGGAGCTGGTTCATGAGTTCCCCTCGGAAGTCCCGATGAGGAAAGGGCAAAATGGCGTTTTGCGGGCTTTGGGGCCTCTTCGTCGGTAGGACTACCGCCCGACCTTACGGTTGGAATTGTCGGCAGGGGAGGTTGGCGGGGTACCTGCAGAATAGTAGGAGGTGGCAAATCGAGAATCGGTCGACATCGCCAAAAACCTTCTCGAGCCTCCAGGTCTGCAGGGACCGACCCAGGCTGCCGCCAAACCGACCGACAGGCCCTGCCGGCGGCCATTTTTGGCCATTTTCGGCATTTTTCGCCTCTTTCGGCCGGGTTGGAAAAGCGGCGGCCTGAAGCCCGGGCCTGCCCGGGGAGGCCTCCTAATCGCCCGGGGGACCGGATTTGCCCCGGTGAGAGCCCCGGAAACGTCCCGAAGCCGGCCGGGAAGGCGGCCAAGGGCGAAGCACCTCGCATTGCGTTGGCAGGCCGTGCAAAGTGGCCTCCGGGCCCGCGAGACAATGCAGGGTGCCCTCGGTGTGCCCCTGAGAAATGGTTAACCAAACGAAGGACAGTGCGCCTCGGATTGCATTGGCAGGCCGTGCAAAGGGGCCCCCGGGCCCGCGAGACGTTACAGATTGCCCTCGGTGAGCCCCTGAGAAATGGTTAACCAATTGGACTTAGTCTCTGGCAGAGAGACAAAGTGTTTTCACGAGAAATGGTTAACCAATTGGACTTAGTCTCTGGCAGAGAGGCAAAGTGTTTTCACGAGAAATGGTTAACCAATTGGACTTAGTCTCTGAACGGCAGGCAAATTGTGGCCTTGAGAAATGGTTAACCAATTGGACTTAGTCTCTGGCGGAGAGGCAAAGTGTTTTCTCGAGAAATAATTAACCAATGAGGACAATGGACCTCGGGTTGCATTGGCAGGCCGGGCAAAGTGGCTCTTGGGCCCGCGAGAGCAAAATCCGTGCACAGACGGAAGTCCATGAGGTCAGATCCGAGGCCTTTACCCGGCACCCGGTGGGGGTATTCCCGCAGAGAGTAGCGAATCTGCCCGGCGACGGGTCAAGTTGCAATTTCTGGCATGCCACTCCTGCAGCTGGTTCATGAGTTCCCCTCGGAAGTCCCGATGAGGAAAGGGCAAAATGGCGTTTTGCGGGCTTTGGGGCCTCTTCGTCGGTAGGACTACCGCCCGACCTTACGGTTGGAATTGTCGGCAGGGGAGGTTGGCGGGGTACCTGCAGAATAGTAGGAGGTGGCAAATCGAGAATCGGTCGACATCGCCAAAAACCTTCTCGAGCCTCCAGGTCTGCAGGGACCGACCCAGGCTGCCGCCAAACCGACCGACAGGCCCTGCCGGCGGCCATTTTTGGCCATTTTCGGCATTTTTCGCCTCTTTCGGCCGGGATGGAAAAGCGGCGGCCTGAAGCCCGGGCCTGCCCGGGGAGGCCTCCTAATCGCCCGGGGGACCGGATTTGCCCCGGTGAGAGCCCCGGAAACGTCCCGAAGCCGGCCGGGAAGGCGGCCAAGGGCGAAGCACCTCGCATTGCGTTGGCAGGCCGTGCAAAGTGGCCTCCGGGCCCGCGAGACAATGCAGGGTGCCCTCGGTGTGCCCCTGAGAAATGGTTAACCAAACGAAGGACAGTGCGCCTCGGATTGCATTGGCAGGCCGTGCAAAGGGGCCCCCGGGCCCGCGAGACGTTACAGATTGCCCTCGGTGAGCCCCTGAGAAATGGTTAACCAATTGGACTTAGTCTCTGGCAGAGAGACAAAGTGTTTTCACGAGAAATGGTTAACCAATTGGACTTAGTCTCTGGCAGAGAGGCAAAGTGTTTTCACGAGAAATGGTTAACCAATTGGACTTAGTCTCTGAACGGCAGGCAAATTGTGGCCTTGAGAAATGGTTAACCAATTGGACTTAGTCTCTGGCGGAGAGGCAAAGTGTTTTCTCGAGAAATAATTAACCAATGAGGACAATGGACCTCGGGTTGCATTGGCAGGCCGGGCAAAGTGGCTCTTGGGCCCGCGAGAGCAAAATCCGTGCACAGACGGAAGTCCATGAGGTCAGATCCGAGGCCTTTACCCGGCACCCGGTGGGGGTATTCCCGCAGAGAGTAGCGAATCTGCCCGGCGACGGGTCAAGTTGCAATTTCTGGCATGCCACTCCTGGAGCTGGTTCATGAGTTCCCCTCGGAAGTCCCGATGAGGAAAGGGCAAAATGGCGTTTTGCGGGCTTTGGGGCCTCTTCGTCGGTAGGACTACCGCCCGACCTTACGGTTGGAATTGTCGGCAGGGGAGGTTGGCGGGGTACCTGCAGAATAGTAGGAGGTGGCAAATCGAGAATCGGTCGACATCGCCAAAAACCTTCTCGAGCCTCCAGGTCTGCAGGGACCGACCCAGGCTGCCGCCAAACCGACCGACAGGCCCTGCCGGCGGCCATTTTTGGCCATTTTCGGCATTTTTCGCCTCTTTCGGCCGGGATGGAAAAGCGGCGGCCTGAAGCCCGGGCCTGCCCGGGGAGGCCTCCTAATCGCCCGGGGGACCGGATTTGCCCCGGTGAGAGCCCCGGAAACGTCCCGAAGCCGGCCGGGAAGGCGGCCAAGGGCGAAGCACCTCGCATTGCGTTGGCAGGCCGTGCAAAGTGGCCTCCGGGCCCGCGAGACAATGCAGGGTGCCCTCGGTGTGCCCCTGAGAAATGGTTAACCAAACGAAGGACAGTGCGCCTCGGATTGCATTGGCAGGCCGTGCAAAGGGGCCCCCGGGCCCGCGAGACGTTACAGATTGCCCTCGGTGAGCCCCTGAGAAATGGTTAACCAATTGGACTTAGTCTCTGGCAGAGAGACAAAGTGTTTTCACGAGAAATGGTTAACCAATTGGACTTAGTCTCTGGCAGAGAGGCAAAGTGTTTTCACGAGAAATGGTTAACCAATTGGACTTAGTCTCTGAACGGCAGGCAAATTGTGGCCTTGAGAAATGGTTAACCAATTGGACTTAGTCTCTGGCGGAGAGGCAAAGTGTTTTCTCGAGAAATAATTAACCAATGAGGACAATGGACCTCGGGTTGCATTGGCAGGCCGGGCAAAGTGGCTCTTGGGCCCGCGAGAGCAAAATCCGTGCACAGACGGAAGTCCATGAGGTCAGATCCGAGGCCTTTACCCGGCAAACGGTGGGGGTATTCCCGCAGAGAGTAGCGAATCTGCCCGGCGACGGGTCAAGTTGCAATTTCTGGCATGCCACTCCTGCAGCTGGTTCATGAGTTCCCCTCGGAAGTCCCGATGAGGAAAGGGCAAAATGGCGTTTTGCGGGCTTTGGGGCCTCTTCGTCGGTAGGACTACCGCCCGACCTTACGGTTGGAATTGTCGGCAGGGGAGGTTGGCGGGGTACCTGCAGAATAGTAGGAGGTGGCAAATCGAGAATCGGTTGACATCGCCAAAAACCTTCTCGAGCCTCCAGGTCTGCAGGGACCGACCCAGGCTGCCGCCAAACCGACCGACAGGCCCTGCCGGCGGCCATTTTTGGCCATTTTCGGCATTTTTCGCCTCTTTCGGCCGGGATGGAAAAGCGGCGGCCTGAAGCCCGGGCCTGCCCGCGGAGGCCTCCTAATCGCCCGGGGGACCGGATTTGCCCCGGTGAGAGCCCCGGAAACGTCCCGAAGCCGGCCGGGAAGGCGGCCAAGGGCGAAGCACCTCGCATTGCGTTGGCAGGCCGTGCAAAGTGGCCTCCGGGCCCGCGAGACAATGCAGGGTGCCCTCGGTGTGCCCCTGAGAAATGGTTAACCAAACGAAGGACAGTGCGCCTCGGATTGCATTGGCAGGCCGTGCAAAGGGGCCCCCGGGCCCGCGAGACGTTACAGATTGCCCTCGGTGAGCCCCTGAGAAATGGTTAACCAATTGGACTTAGTCTCTGGCAGAGAGACAAAGTGTTTTCACGAGAAATGGTTAACCAATTGGACTTAGTCTCTGGCAGAGAGGCAAAGTGTTTTCACGAGAAATGGTTAACCAATTGGACTTAGTCTCTGAACGGCAGGCAAATTGTGGCCTTGAGAAATGGTTAACCAATTGGACTTAGTCTCTGGCGGAGAGGCAAAGTGTTTTCTCGAGAAATAATTAACCAATGAGGACAATGGACCTCGGGTTGCATTGGCAGGCCGGGCAAAGTGGCTCTTGGGCCCGCGAGAGCAAAATCCGTGCACAGACGGAAGTCCATGAGGTCAGATCCGAGGCCTTTACCCGGCACCCGGTGGGGGTATTCCCGCAGAGAGTAGCGAATCTGCCCGGCGACGGGTCAAGTTGCAATTTCTGGCATGCCACTCCTGGAGCTGGTTCATGAGTTCCCCTCGGAAGTCCCGATGAGGAAAGGGCAAAATGGCGTTTTGCGGGCTTTGGGGCCTCTTCGTCGGTAGGACTACCGCCCGACCTTACGGTTGGAATTGTCGGCAGGGGAGGTTGGCGGGGTACCTGCAGAATAGTAGGAGGTGGCAAATCGAGAATCGGTCGACATCGCCAAAAACCTTCTCGAGCCTCCAGGTCTGCAGGGACCGACCCAGGCTGCCGCCAAACCGACCGACAGGCCCTGCCGGCGGCCATTTTTGGCCATTTTCGGCATTTTTCGCCTCTTTCGGCCGGGATGGAAAAGCGGCGGCCTGAAGCCCGGGCCTGCCCGGGGAGGCCTCCTAATCGCCCGGGGGACCGGATTTGCCCCGGTGAGAGCCCCGGAAACGTCCCGAAGCCGGCCGGGAAGGCGGCCAAGGGCGAAGCACCTCGCATTGCGTTGGCAGGCCGTGCAAAGTGGCCTCCGGGCCCGCGAGACAATGCAGGGTGCCCTCGGTGTGCCCCTGAGAAATGGTTAACCAAACGAAGGACAGTGCGCCTCGGATTGCATTGGCAGGCCGTGCAAAGGGGCCCCCGGGCCCGCGAGACGTTACAGATTGCCCTCGGTGAGCCCCTGAGAAATGGTTAACCAATTGGACTTAGTCTCTGGCAGAGAGACAAAGTGTTTTCACGAGAAATGGTTAACCAATTGGACTTAGTCTCTGGCAGAGAGGCAAAGTGTTTTCACGAGAAATGGTTAACCAATTGGACTTAGTCTCTGAACGGCAGGCAAATTGTGGCCTTGAGAAATGGTTAACCAATTGGACTTAGTCTCTGGCGGAGAGGCAAAGTGTTTTCTCGAGAAATAATTAACCAATGAGGACAATGGACCTCGGGTTGCATTGGCAGGCCGGGCAAAGTGGCTCTTGGGCCCGCGAGAGCAAAATCCGTGCACAGACGGAAGTCCATGAGGTCAGATCCGAGGCCTTTACCCGGCACCCGGTGGGGGTATTCCCGCAGAGAGTAGCGAATCTGCCCGGCGACGGGTCAAGTTGCAATTTCTGGCATGCCACTCCTGGAGCTGGTTCATGAGTTCCCCTCGGAAGTCCCGATGAGGAAAGGGCAAAATGGCGTTTTGCGGGCTTTGGGGCCTCTTCGTCGGTAGGACTACCGCCCGACCTTACGGTTGGAATTGTCGGCAGGGGAGGTTGGCGGGGTACCTGCAGAATAGTAGGAGGTGGCAAATCGAGAATCGGTCGACATCGCCAAAAACCTTCTCGAGCCTCCAGGTCTGCAGGGACCGACCCAGGCTGCCGCCAAACCGACCGACAGGCCCTGCCGGCGGCCATTTTTGGCCATTTTCGGCATTTTTCGCCTCTTTCGGCCGGGATGGAAAAGCGGCGGCCTGAAGCCCGGGCCTGCCCGGGGAGGCCTCCTAATCGCCCGGGGGACCGGATTTGCCCCGGTGAGAGCCCCGGAAACGTCCCGAAGCCGGCCGGGAAGGCGGCCAAGGGCGAAGCACCTCGCATTGCGTTGGCAGGCCGTGCAAAGTGGCCTCCGGGCCCGCGAGACAATGCAGGGTGCCCTCGGTGTGCCCCTGAGAAATGGTTAACCAAACGAAGGACAGTGCGCCTCGGATTGCATTGGCAGGCCGTGCAAAGGGGCCCCCGGGCCCGCGAGACGTTACAGATTGCCCTCGGTGAGCCCCTGAGAAATGGTTAACCAATTGGACTTCGTCTCTGGCAGAGAGACAAAGTGTTTTCACGAGAAATGGTTAACCAATTGGACTTAGTCTCTGGCAGAGAGGCAAAGTGTTTTCACGAGAAATGGTTAACCAATTGGACTTAGTCTCTGAACGGCAGGCAAATTGTGGCCTTGAGAAATGGTTAACCAATTGGACTTAGTCTCTGGCGGAGAGGCAAAGTGTTTTCTCGAGAAATAATTAACCAATGAGGACAATGGACCTCGGGTTGCATTGGCAGGCCGGGCAAAGTGGCTCTTGGGCCCGCGAGAGCAAAATCCGTGCACAGACGGAAGTCCATGAGGTCAGATCCGAGGCCTTTACCCGGCACCCGGTGGGGGTATTCCCGCAGAGAGTAGCGAATCTGCCCGGCGACGGGTCAAGTTGCAATTTCTGGCATGCCACTCCTGGAGCTGGTTCATGAGTTCCCCTCGGAAGTCCCGATGAGGAAAGGGCAAAATGGCGTTTTGCGGGCTTTGGGGCCTCTTCGTCGGTAGGACTACCGCCCGACCTTACGGTTGGAATTGTCGGCAGGGGAGGTTGGCGGGGTACCTGCAGAATAGTAGGAGGTGGCAAATCGAGAATCGGTCGACATCGCCAAAAACCTTCTCGAGCCTCCAGGTCTGCAGGGACCGACCCAGGCTGCCGCCAAACCGACCGACAGGCCCTGCCGGCGGCCATTTTTGGCCATTTTCGGCATTTTTCGCCTCTTTCGGCCGGGTTGGAAAAGCGGCGGCCTGAAGCCCGGGCCTGCCCGGGGAGGCCTCCTAATCGCCCGGGGGACCGGATTTGCCCCGGTGAGAGCCCCGGAAACGTCCCGAAGCCGGCCGGGAAGGCGGCCAAGGGCGAAGCACCTCGCATTGCGTTGGCAGGCCGTGCAAAGTGGCCTCCGGGCCCGCGAGACAATGCAGGGTGCCCTCGGTGTGCCCCTGAGAAATGGTTAACCAAACGAAGGACAGTGCGCCTCGGATTGCATTGGCAGGCCGTGCAAAGGGGCCCCCGGGCCCGCGAGACGTTACAGATTGCCCTCGGTGAGCCCCTGAGAAATGGTTAACCAATTGGACTTAGTCTCTGGCAGAGAGACAAAGTGTTTTCACGAGAAATGGTTAACCAATTGGACTTAGTCTCTGGCAGAGAGGCAAAGTGTTTTCACGAGAAATGGTTAAGCAATTGGACTTAGTCTCTGAACGGCAGGCAAATTGTGGCCTTGAGAAATGGTTAACCAATTGGACTTAGTCTCTGGCGGAGAGGCAAAGTGTTTTCTCGAGAAATAATTAACCAATGAGGACAATGGACCTCGGGTTGCATTGGCAGGCCGGGCAAAGTGGCTCTTGGGCCCGCGAGAGCAAAATCCGTGCACAGACGGAAGTCCATGAGGTCAGATCCGAGGCCTTTACCCGGCACCCGGTGGGGGTATTCCCGCAGAGAGTAGCGAATCTGCCCGGCGACGGGTCAAGTTGCAATTTCTGGCATGCCACTCCTGGAGCTGGTTCATGAGTTCCCCTCGGAAGTCCCGATGAGGAAAGGGCAAAATGGCGTTTTGAGGGCTTTGGGGCCTCTTCGTCGATAGGACTACCGCCCGACCTTACGGTTGGAATTGTCGGCAGGGGAGGTTGGCGGGGTACCTGCAGAATAGTAGGAGGTGGCAAATCGAGAATCGGTCGACATCGCCAAAAACCTTCTCGAGCCTCCAGGTCTGCAGGGACCGACCCAGGCTGCCGCCAAACCGACCGACAGGCCCTGCCGGCGGCCATTTTTGGCCATTTTCGGCATTTTTCGCCTCTTTCGGCCGGGATGGAAAAGCGGCGGCCTGAAGCCCGGGCCTGCCCGGGGAGGCCTCCTAATCGCCCGGGGGACCGGATTTGCCCCGGTGAGAGCCCCGGAAACGTCCCGAAGCCGGCCGGGAAGGCGGCCAAGGGCGAAGCACCTCGCATTGCGTTGGCAGGCCGTGCAAAGTGGCCTCCGGGCCCGCGAGACAATGCAGGGTGCCCTCGGTGTGCCCCTGAGAAATGGTTAACCAAACGAAGGACAGTGCGCCTCGGATTGCATTGGCAGGCCGTGCAAAGGGGCCCCCGGGCCCGCGAGACGTTACAGATTGCCCTCGGTGAGCCCCTGAGAAATGGTTAACCAATTGGACTTCGTCTCTGGCAGAGAGACAAAGTGTTTTCACGAGAAATGGTTAACCAATTGGACTTAGTCTCTGGCAGAGAGGCAAAGTGTTTTCACGAGAAATGGTTAACCAATTGGACTTAGTCTCTGAACGGCAGGCAAATTGTGGCCTTGAGAAATGGTTAACCAATTGGACTTAGTCTCTGGCGGAGAGGCAAAGTGTTTTCTCGAGAAATAATTAACCAATGAGGACAATGGACCTCGGGTTGCATTGGCAGGCCGGGCAAAGTGGCTCTTGGGCCCGCGAGAGCAAAATCCGTGCACAGACGGAAGTCCATGAGGTCAGATCCGAGGCCTTTACCCGGCACCCGGTGGGGGTATTCCCGCAGAGAGTAGCGAATCTGCCCGGCGACGGGTCAAGTTGCAATTTCTGGCATGCCACTCCTGGAGCTGGTTCATGAGTTCCCCTCGGAAGTCCCGATGAGGAAAGGGCAAAATGGCGTTTTGCGGGCTTTGGGGCCTCTTCGTCGGTAGGACTACCGCCCGACCTTACGGTTGGAATTGTCGGCAGGGGAGGTTGGCGGGGTACCTGCAGAATAGTAGGAGGTGGCAAATCGAGAATCGGTCGACATCGCCAAAAACCTTCTCGAGCCTCCAGGTCTGCAGGGACCGACCCAGGCTGCCGCCAAACCGACCGACAGGCCCTGCCGGCGGCCATTTTTGGCCATTTTCGGCATTTTTCGCCTCTTTCGGCCGGGATGGAAAAGCGGCGGCCTGAAGCCCGGGCCTGCCCGGGGAGGCCTCCTAATCGCCCGGGGGACCGGATTTGCCCCGGTGAGAGCCCCGGAAACGTCCCGAAGCCGGCCGGGAAGGCGGCCAAGGGCGAAGCACCTCGCATTGCGTTGGCAGGCCGTGCAAAGTGGCCTCCGGGCCCGCGAGACAATGCAGGGTGCCCTCGGTGTGCCCCTGAGAAATGGTTAACCAAACGAAGGACAGTGCGCCTCGGATTGCATTGGCAGGCCGTGCAAAGGGGCCCCCGGGCCCGCGAGACGTTACAGATTGCCCTCGGTGAGCCCCTGAGAAATGGTTAACCAATTGGACTTAGTCTCTGGCAGAGAGACAAAGTGTTTTCACGAGAAATGGTTAACCAATTGGACTTAGTCTCTGGCAGAGAGGCAAAGTGTTTTCACGAGAAATGGTTAACCAATTGGACTTAGTCTCTGAACGGCAGGCAAATTGTGGCCTTGAGAAATGGTTAACCAATTGGACTTAGTCTCTGGCGGAGAGGCAAAGTGTTTTCTCGAGAAATAATTAACCAATGAGGACAATGGACCTCGGGTTGCATTGGCAGGCCGGGCAAAGTGGCTCTTGGGCCCGCGAGAGCAAAATCCGTGCACAGACGGAAGTCCATGAGGTCAGATCCGAGGCCTTTACCCGGCACCCGGTGGGGGTATTCCCGCAGAGAGTAGCGAATCTGCCCGGCGACGGGTCAAGTTGCAATTTCTGGCATGCCACTCCTGGAGCTGGTTCATGAGTTCCCCTCGGAAGTCCCGATGAGGAAAGGGCAAAATGGCGTTTTGCGGGCTTTGGGGCCTCTTCGTCGGTAGGACTACCGCCCGACCTTACGGTTGGAATTGTCGGCAGGGGAGGTTGGCGGGGTACCTGCAGAATAGTAGGAGGTGGCAAATCGAGAATCGGTCGACATCGCCAAAAACCTTCTCGAGCCTCCAGGTCTGCAGGGACCGACCCAGGCTGCCGCCAAACCGACCGACAGGCCCTGCCGGCGGCCATTTTTGGCCATTTTCGGCATTTTTCGCCTCTTTCGGCCGGGATGGAAAAGCGGCGGCCTGAAGCCCGGGCCTGCCCGGGGAGGCCTCCTAATCGCCCGGGGGACCGGATTTGCCCCGGTGAGAGCCCCGGAAACGTCCCGAAGCCGGCCGGGAAGGCGGCCAAGGGCGAAGCACCTCGCATTGCGTTGGCAGGCCGTGCAAAGTGGCCTCCGGGCCCGCGAGACAATGCAGGGTGCCCTCGGTGTGCCCCTGAGAAATGGTTAACCAAACGAAGGACAGTGCGCCTCGGATTGCATTGGCAGGCCGTGCAAAGGGGCCCCCGGGCCCGCGAGACGTTACAGATTGCCCTCGGTGAGCCCCTGAGAAATGGTTAACCAATTGGACTTAGTCTCTGGCAGAGAGACAAAGTGTTTTCACGAGAAATGGTTAACCAATTGGACTTAGTCTCTGGCAGAGAGGCAAAGTGTTTTCACGAGAAATGGTTAACCAATTGGACTTAGTCTCTGAACGGCAGGCAAATTGTGGCCTTGAGAAATGGTTAACCAATTGGACTTAGTCTCTGGCGGAGAGGCAAAGTGTTTTCTCGAGAAATAATTAACCAATGAGGACAATGGACCTCGGGTTGCATTGGCAGGCCGGGCCAAGTGGCTCTTGGGCCCGCGAGAGCAAAATCCGTGCACAGACGGAAGTCCATGAGGTCAGATCCGAGGCCTTTACCCGGCACCCGGTGGGGGTATTCCCGCAGAGAGTAGCGAATCTGCCCGGCGACGGGTCAAGTTGCAATTTCTGGCATGCCACTCCTGGAGCTGGTTCATGAGTTCCCCTCGGAAGTCCCGATGAGGAAAGGGCAAAATGGCGTTTTGCGGGCTTTGGGGCCTCTTCGTCGGTAGGACTACCGCCCGACCTTACGGTTGGAATTGTCGGCAGGGGAGGTTGGCGGGGTACCTGCAGAATAGTAGGAGGTGGCAAATCGAGAATCGGTCGACATCGCCAAAAACCTTCTCGAGCCTCCAGGTCTGCAGGGACCGACCCAGGCTGCCGCCAAACCGACCGACAGGCCCTGCCGGCGGCCATTTTTGGCCATTTTCGGCATTTTTCGCCTCTTTCGGCCGGGATGGAAAAGCGGCGGCCTGAAGCCCGGGCCTGCCCGGGGAGGCCTCCTAATCGCCCGGGGGACCGGATTTGCCCCGGTGAGAGCCCCGGAAACGTCCCGAAGCCGGCCGGGAAGGCGGCCAAGGGCGAAGCACCTCGCATTGCGTTGGCAGGCCGTGCAAAGTGGCCTCCGGGCCCGCGAGACAATGCAGGGTGCCCTCGGTGTGCCCCTGAGAAATGGTTAACCAAACGAAGGACAGTGCGCCTCGGATTGCATTGGCAGGCCGTGCAAAGGGGCCCCCGGGCCCGCGAGACGTTACAGATTGCCCTCGGTGAGCCCCTGAGAAATGGTTAACCAATTGGACTTAGTCTCTGGCAGAGAGACAAAGTGTTTTCACGAGAAATGGTTAACCAATTGGACTTAGTCTCTGGCAGAGAGGCAAAGTGTTTTCACGAGAAATGGTTAACCAATTGGACTTAGTCTCTGAACGGCAGGCAAATTGTGGCCTTGAGAAATGGTTAACCAATTGGACTTAGTCTCTGGCGGAGAGGCAAAGTGTTTTCTCGAGAAATAATTAACCAATGAGGACAATGGACCTCGGGTTGCATTGGCAGGCCGGGCCAAGTGGCTCTTGGGCCCGCGAGAGCAAAATCCGTGCACAGACGGAAGTCCATGAGGTCAGATCCGAGGCCTTTACCCGGCACCCGGTGGGGGTATTCCCGCAGAGAGTAGCGAATCTGCCCGGCGACGGGTCAAGTTGCAATTTCTGGCATGCCACTCCTGGAGCTGGTTCATGAGTTCCCCTCGGAAGTCCCGATGAGGAAAGGGCAAAATGGCGTTTTGCGGGCTTTGGGGCCTCTTCGTCGGTAGGACTACCGCCCGACCTTACGGTTGGAATTGTCGGCAGGGGAGGTTGGCGGGGTACCTGCAGAATAGTAGGAGGTGGCAAATCGAGAATCGGTCGACATCGCCAAAAACCTTCTCGAGCCTCCAGGTCTGCAGGGACCGACCCAGGCTGCCGCCAAACCGACCGACAGGCCCTGCCGGCGGCCATTTTTGGCCATTTTCGGCATTTTTCGCCTCTTTCGGCCGGGATGGAAAAGCGGCGGCCTGAAGCCCGGGCCTGCCCGGGGAGGCCTCCTAATCGCCCGGGGGACCGGATTTGCCCCGGTGAGAGCCCCGGAAACGTCCCGAAGCCGGCCGGGAAGGCGGCCAAGGGCGAAGCACCTCGCATTGCGTTGGCAGGCCGTGCAAAGTGGCCTCCGGGCCCGCGAGACAATGCAGGGTGCCCTCGGTGTGCCCCTGAGAAATGGTTAACCAAACGAAGGACAGTGCGCCTCGGATTGCATTGGCAGGCCGTGCAAAGGGGCCCCCGGGCCCGCGAGACGTTACAGATTGCCCTCGGTGAGCCCCTGAGAAATGGTTAACCAATTGGACTTAGTCTCTGGCAGAGAGACAAAGTGTTTTCACGAGAAATGGTTAACCAATTGGACTTAGTCTCTGGCAGAGAGGCAAAGTGTTTTCACGAGAAATGGTTAACCAATTGGACTTAGTCTCTGAACGGCAGGCAAATTGTGGCCTTGAGAAATGGTTAACCAATTGGACTTAGTCTCTGGCGGAGAGGCAAAGTGTTTTCTCGAGAAATAATTAACCAATGAGGACAATGGACCTCGGGTTGCATTGGCAGGCCGGGCAAAGTGGCTCTTGGGCCCGCGAGAGCAAAATCCGTGCACAGACGGAAGTCCATGAGGTCAGATCCGAGGCCTTTACCCGGCACCCGGTGGGGGTATTCCCGCAGAGAGTAGCGAATCTGCCCGGCGACGGGTCAAGTTGCAATTTCTGGCATGCCACTCCTGGAGCTGGTTCATGAGTTCCCCTCGGAAGTCCCGATGAGGAAAGGGCAAAATGGCGTTTTGCGGGCTTTGGGGCCTCTTCGTCGGTAGGACTACCGCCCGACCTTACGGTTGGAATTGTCGGCAGGGGAGGTTGGCGGGGTACCTGCAGAATAGTAGGAGGTGGCAAATCGAGAATCGGTCGACATCGCCAAAAACCTTCTCGAGCCTCCAGGTCTGCAGGGACCGACCCAGGCTGCCGCCAAACCGACCGACAGGCCCTGCCGGCGGCCATTTTTGGCCATTTTCGGCATTTTTCGCCTCTTTCGGCCGGGATGGAAAAGCGGCGGCCTGAAGCCCGGGCCTGCCCGGGGAGGCCTCCTAATCGCCCGGGGGACCGGATTTGCCCCGGTGAGAGCCCCGGAAACGTCCCGAAGCCGGCCGGGAAGGCGGCCAAGGGCGAAGCACCTCGCATTGCGTTGGCAGGCCGTGCAAAGTGGCCTCCGGGCCCGCGAGACAATGCAGGGTGCCCTCGGTGTGCCCCTGAGAAATGGTTAACCAAACGAAGGACAGTGCGCCTCGGATTGCATTGGCAGGCCGTGCAAAGGGGCCCCCGGGCCCGCGAGACGTTACAGATTGCCCTCGGTGAGCCCCTGAGAAATGGTTAACCAATTGGACTTAGTCTCTGGCAGAGAGACAAAGTGTTTTCACGAGAAATGGTTAACCAATTGGACTTAGTCTCTGGCAGAGAGGCAAAGTGTTTTCACGAGAAATGGTTAACCAATTGGACTTAGTCTCTGAACGGCAGGCAAATTGTGGCCTTGAGAAATGGTTAACCAATTGGACTTAGTCTCTGGCGGAGAGGCAAAGTGTTTTCTCGAGAAATAATTAACCAATGAGGACAATGGACCTCGGGTTGCATTGGCAGGCCGGGCAAAGTGGCTCTTGGGCCCGCGAGAGCAAAATCCGTGCACAGACGGAAGTCCATGAGGTCAGATCCGAGGCCTTTACCCGGCACCCGGTGGGGGTATTCCCGCAGAGAGTAGCGAATCTGCCCGGCGACGGGTCAAGTTGCAATTTCTGGCATGCCACTCCTGGAGCTGGTTCATGAGTTCCCCTCGGAAGTCCCGATGAGGAAAGGGCAAAATGGCGTTTTGCGGGCTTTGGGGCCTCTTCGTCGGTAGGACTACCGCCCGACCTTACGGTTGGAATTGTCGGCAGGGGAGGTTGGCGGGGTACCTGCAGAATAGTAGGAGGTGGCAAATCGAGAATCGGTCGACATCGCCAAAAACCTTCTCGAGCCTCCAGGTCTGCAGGGACCGACCCAGGCTGCCGCCAAACCGACCGACAGGCCCTGCCGGCGGCCATTTTTGGCCATTTTCGGCATTTTTCGCCTCTTTCGGCCGGGATGGAAAAGCGGCGGCCTGAAGCCCGGGCCTGCCCGGGGAGGCCTCCTAATCGCCCGGGGGACCGGATTTGCCCCGGTGAGAGCCCCGGAAACGTCCCGAAGCCGGCCGGGAAGGCGGCCAAGGGCGAAGCACCTCGCATTGCGTTGGCAGGCCGTGCAAAGTGGCCTCCGGGCCCGCGAGACAATGCAGGGTGCCCTCGGTGTGCCCCTGAGAAATGGTTAACCAAACGAAGGACAGTGCGCCTCGGATTGCATTGGCAGGCCGTGCAAAGGGGCCCCCGGGCCCGCGAGACGTTACAGATTGCCCTCGGTGAGCCCCTGAGAAATGGTTAACCAATTGGACTTCGTCTCTGGCAGAGAGACAAAGTGTTTTCACGAGAAATGGTTAACCAATTGGACTTAGTCTCTGGCAGAGAGGCAAAGTGTTTTCACGAGAAATGGTTAACCAATTGGACTTAGTCTCTGAACGGCAGGCAAATTGTGGCCTTGAGAAATGGCTAACCAATTGGACTTAGTCTCTGGCGGAGAGGCAAAGTGTTTTCTCGAGAAATAATTAACCAATGAGGACAATGGACCTCGGGTTGCATTGGCAGGCCGGGCAAAGTGGCTCTTGGGCCCGCGAGAGCAAAATCCGTGCACAGACGGAAGTCCATGAGGTCAGATCCGAGGCCTTTACCCGGCACCCGGTGGGGGTATTCCCGCAGAGAGTAGCGAATCTGCCCGGCGACGGGTCAAGTTGCAATTTCTGGCATGCCACTCCTGGAGCTGGTTCATGAGTTCCCCTCGGAAGTCCCGATGAGGAAAGGGCAAAATGGCGTTTTGCGGGCTTTGGGGCCTCTTCGTCGGTAGGACTACCGCCCGACCTTACGGTTGGAATTGTCGGCAGGGGAGGTTGGCGGGGTACCTGCAGAATAGTAGGAGGTGGCAAATCGAGAATCGGTCGACATCGCCAAAAACCTTCTCGAGCCTCCAGGTCTGCAGGGACCGACCCAGGCTGCCGCCAAACCGACCGACAGGCCCTGCCGGCGGCCATTTTTGGCCATTTTCGGCATTTTTCGCCTCTTTCGGCCGGGATGGAAAAGCGGCGGCCTGAAGCCCGGGCCTGCCCGGGGAGGCCTCCTAATCGCCCGGGGGACCGGATTTGCCCCGGTGAGAGCCCCGGAAACGTCCCGAAGCCGGCCGGGAAGGCGGCCAAGGGCGAAGCACCTCGCATTGCGTTGGCAGGCCGTGCAAAGTGGCCTCCGGGCCCGCGAGACAATGCAGGGTGCCCTCGGTGTGCCCCTGAGAAATGGTTAACCAAACGAAGGACAGTGCGCCTCGGATTGCATTGGCAGGCCGTGCAAAGGGGCCCCCGGGCCCGCGAGACGTTACAGATTGCCCTCGGTGAGCCCCTGAGAAATGGTTAACCAATTGGACTTCGTCTCTGGCAGAGAGACAAAGTGTTTTCACGAGAAATGGTTAACCAATTGGACTTAGTCTCTGGCAGAGAGGCAAAGTGTTTTCACGAGAAATGGTTAACCAATTGGACTTAGTCTCTGAACGGCAGGCAAATTGTGGCCTTGAGAAATGGCTAACCAATTGGACTTAGTCTCTGGCGGAGAGGCAAAGTGTTTTCTCGAGAAATAATTAACCAATGAGGACAATGGACCTCGGGTTGCATTGGCAGGCCGGGCAAAGTGGCTCTTGGGCCCGCGAGAGCAAAATCCGTGCACAGACGGAAGTCCATGAGGTCAGATCCGAGGCCTTTACCCGGCACCCGGTGGGGGTATTCCCGCAGAGAGTAGCGAATCTGCCCGGCGACGGGTCAAGTTGCAATTTCTGGCATGCCACTCCTGGAGCTGGTTCATGAGTTCCCCTCGGAAGTCCCGATGAGGAAAGGGCAAAATGGCGTTTTGCGGGCTTTGGGGCCTCTTCGTCGGTAGGACTACCGCCCGACCTTACGGTTGGAATTGTCGGCAGGGGAGGTTGGCGGGGTACCTGCAGAATAGTAGGAGGTGGCAAATCGAGAATCGGTCGACATCGCCAAAAACCTTCTCGAGCCTCCAGGTCTGCAGGGACCGACCCAGGCTGCCGCCAAACCGACCGACAGGCCCTGCCGGCGGCCATTTTTGGCCATTTTCGGCATTTTTCGCCTCTTTCGGCCGGGATGGAAAAGCGGCGGCCTGAAGCCCGGGCCTGCCCGGGGAGGCCTCCTAATCGCCCGGGGGACCGGATTTGCCCCGGTGAGAGCCCCGGAAACGTCCCGAAGCCGGCCGGGAAGGCGGCCAAGGGCGAAGCACCTCGCATTGCGTTGGCAGGCCGTGCAAAGTGGCCTCCGGGCCCGCGAGACAATGCAGGGTGCCCTCGGTGTGCCCCTGAGAAATGGTTAACCAAACGAAGGACAGTGCGCCTCGGATTGCATTGGCAGGCCGTGCAAAGGGGCCCCCGGGCCCGCGAGACGTTACAGATTGCCCTCGGTGAGCCCCTGAGAAATGGTTAACCAATTGGACTTCGTCTCTGGCAGAGAGACAAAGTGTTTTCACGAGAAATGGTTAACCAATTGGACTTAGTCTCTGGCAGAGAGGCAAAGTGTTTTCACGAGAAATGGTTAACCAATTGGACTTAGTCTCTGAACGGCAGGCAAATTGTGGCCTTGAGAAATGGCTAACCAATTGGACTTAGTCTCTGGCGGAGAGGCAAAGTGTTTTCTCGAGAAATAATTAACCAATGAGGACAATGGACCTCGGGTTGCATTGGCAGGCCGGGCAAAGTGGCTCTTGGGCCCGCGAGAGCAAAATCCGTGCACAGACGGAAGTCCATGAGGTCAGATCCGAGGCCTTTACCCGGCACCCGGTGGGGGTATTCCCGCAGAGAGTAGCGAATCTGCCCGGCGACGGGTCAAGTTGCAATTTCTGGCATGCCACTCCTGGAGCTGGTTCATGAGTTCCCCTCGGAAGTCCCGATGAGGAAAGGGCAAAATGGCGTTTTGCGGGCTTTGGGGCCTCTTCGTCGGTAGGACTACCGCCCGACCTTACGGTTGGAATTGTCGGCAGGGGAGGTTGGCGGGGTACCTGCAGAATAGTAGGAGGTGGCAAATCGAGAATCGGTCGACATCGCCAAAAACCTTCTCGAGCCTCCAGGTCTGCAGGGACCGACCCAGGCTGCCGCCAAACCGACCGACAGGCCCTGCCGGCGGCCATTTTTGGCCATTTTCGGCATTTTTCGCCTCTTTCGGCCGGGATGGAAAAGCGGCGGCCTGAAGCCCGGGCCTGCCCGGGGAGGCCTCCTAATCGCCCGGGGGACCGGATTTGCCCCGGTGAGAGCCCCGGAAACGTCCCGAAGCCGGCCGGGAAGGCGGCCAAGGGCGAAGCACCTCGCATTGCGTTGGCAGGCCGTGCAAAGTGGCCTCCGGGCCCGCGAGACAATGCAGGGTGCCCTCGGTGTGCCCCTGAGAAATGGTTAACCAAACGAAGGACAGTGCGCCTCGGATTGCATTGGCAGGCCGTGCAAAGGGGCCCCCGGGCCCGCGAGACGTTACAGATTGCCCTCGGTGAGCCCCTGAGAAATGGTTAACCAATTGGACTTCGTCTCTGGCAGAGAGACAAAGTGTTTTCACGAGAAATGGTTAACCAATTGGACTTAGTCTCTGGCAGAGAGGCAAAGTGTTTTCACGAGAAATGGTTAACCAATTGGACTTAGTCTCTGAACGGCAGGCAAATTGTGGCCTTGAGAAATGGTTAACCAATTGGACTTAGTCTCTGGCGGAGAGGCAAAGTGTTTTCTCGAGAAATAATTAACCAATGAGGACAATGGACCTCGGGTTGCATTGGCAGGCCGGGCAAAGTGGCTCTTGGGCCCGCGAGAGCAAAATCCGTGCACAGACGGAAGTCCATGAGGTCAGATCCGAGGCCTTTACCCGGCACCCGGTGGGGGTATTCCCGCAGAGAGTAGCGAATCTGCCCGGCGACGGGTCAAGTTGCAATTTCTGGCATGCCACTCCTGGAGCTGGTTCATGAGTTCCCCTCGGAAGTCCCGATGAGGAAAGGGCAAAATGGCGTTTTGCGGGCTTTGGGGCCTCTTCGTCGGTAGGACTACCGCCCGACCTTACGGTTGGAATTGTCGGCAGGGGAGGTTGGCGGGGTACCTGCAGAATAGTAGGAGGTGGCAAATCGAGAATCGGTCGACATCGCCAAAAACCTTCTCGAGCCTCCAGGTCTGCAGGGACCGACCCAGGCTGCCGCCAAACCGACCGACAGGCCCTGCCGGCGGCCATTTTTGGCCATTTTCGGCATTTTTCGCCTCTTTCGGCCGGGATGGAAAAGCGGCGGCCTGAAGCCCGGGCCTGCCCGGGGAGGCCTCCTAATCGCCCGGGGGACCGGATTTGCCCCGGTGAGAGCCCCGGAAACGTCCCGAAGCCGGCCGGGAAGGCGGCCAAGGGCGAAGCACCTCGCATTGCGTTGGCAGGCCGTGCAAAGTGGCCTCCGGGCCCGCGAGACAATGCAGGGTGCCCTCGGTGTGCCCCTGAGAAATGGTTAACCAAACGAAGGACAGTGCGCCTCGGATTGCATTGGCAGGCCGTGCAAAGGGGCCCCCGGGCCCGCGAGACGTTACAGATTGCCCTCGGTGAGCCCCTGAGAAATGGTTAACCAATTGGACTTCGTCTCTGGCAGAGAGACAAAGTGTTTTCACGAGAAATGGTTAACCAATTGGACTTAGTCTCTGGCAGAGAGGCAAAGTGTTTTCACGAGAAATGGTTAACCAATTGGACTTAGTCTCTGAACGGCAGGCAAATTGTGGCCTTGAGAAATGGTTAACCAATTGGACTTAGTCTCTGGCGGAGAGGCAAAGTGTTTTCTCGAGAAATAATTAACCAATGAGGACAATGGACCTCGGGTTGCATTGGCAGGCCGGGCAAAGTGGCTCTTGGGCCCGCGAGAGCAAAATCCGTGCACAGACGGAAGTCCATGAGGTCAGATCCGAGGCCTTTACCCGGCACCCGGTGGGGGTATTCCCGCAGAGAGTAGCGAATCTGCCCGGCGACGGGTCAAGTTGCAATTTCTGGCATGCCACTCCTGGAGCTGGTTCATGAGTTCCCCTCGGAAGTCCCGATGAGGAAAGGGCAAAATGGCGTTTTGCGGGCTTTGGGGCCTCTTCGTCGGTAGGACTACCGCCCGACCTTACGGTTGGAATTGTCGGCAGGGGAGGTTGGCGGGGTACCTGCAGAATAGTAGGAGGTGGCAAATCGAGAATCGGTCGACATCGCCAAAAACCTTCTCGAGCCTCCAGGTCTGCAGGGACCGACCCAGGCTGCCGCCAAACCGACCGACAGGCCCTGCCGGCGGCCATTTTTGGCCATTTTCGGCATTTTTCGCCTCTTTCGGCCGGGATGGAAAAGCGGCGGCCTGAAGCCCGGGCCTGCCCGGGGAGGCCTCCTAATCGCCCGGGGGACCGGATTTGCCCCGGTGAGAGCCCCGGAAACGTCCCGAAGCCGGCCGGGAAGGCGGCCAAGGGCGAAGCACCTCGCATTGCGTTGGCAGGCCGTGCAAAGTGGCCTCCGGGCCCGCGAGACAATGCAGGGTGCCCTCGGTGTGCCCCTGAGAAATGGTTAACCAAACGAAGGACAGTGCGCCTCGGATTGCATTGGCAGGCCGTGCAAAGGGGCCCCCGGGCCCGCGAGACGTTACAGATTGCCCTCGGTGAGCCCCTGAGAAATGGTTAACCAATTGGACTTAGTCTCTGGCAGAGAGACAAAGTGTTTTCACGAGAAATGGTTAACCAATTGGACTTAGTCTCTGGCAGAGAGGCAAAGTGTTTTCACGAGAAATGGTTAACCAATTGGACTTAGTCTCTGAACGGCAGGCAAATTGTGGCCTTGAGAAATGGTTAACCAATTGGACTTAGTCTCTGGCGGAGAGGCAAAGTGTTTTCTCGAGAAATAATTAACCAATGAGGACAATGGACCTCGGGTTGCATTGGCAGGCCGGGCAAAGTGGCTCTTGGGCCCGCGAGAGCAAAATCCGTGCACAGACGGAAGTCCATGAGGTCAGATCCGAGGCCTTTACCCGGCACCCGGTGGGGGTATTCCCGCAGAGAGTAGCGAATCTGCCCGGCGACGGGTCAAGTTGCAATTTCTGGCATGCCACTCCTGGAGCTGGTTCATGAGTTCCCCTCGGAAGTCCCGATGAGGAAAGGGCAAAATGGCGTTTTGCGGGCTTTGGGGCCTCTTCGTCGGTAGGACTACCGCCCGACCTTACGGTTGGAATTGTCGGCAGGGGAGGTTGGCGGGGTACCTGCAGAATAGTAGGAGGTGGCAAATCGAGAATCGGTCGACATCGCCAAAAACCTTCTCGAGCCTCCAGGTCTGCAGGGACCGACCCAGGCTGCCGCCAAACCGACCGACAGGCCCTGCCGGCGGCCATTTTTGGCCATTTTCGGCATTTTTCGCCTCTTTCGGCCGGGATGGAAAAGCGGCGGCCTGAAGCCCGGGCCTGCCCGGGGAGGCCTCCTAATCGCCCGGGGGACCGGATTTGCCCCGGTGAGAGCCCCGGAAACGTCCCGAAGCCGGCCGGGAAGGCGGCCAAGGGCGAAGCACCTCGCATTGCGTTGGCAGGCCGTGCAAAGTGGCCTCCGGGCCCGCGAGACAATGCAGGGTGCCCTCGGTGTGCCCCTGAGAAATGGTTAACCAAACGAAGGACAGTGCGCCTCCGATTGCATTGGCAGGCCGTGCAAAGGGGCCCCCGGGCCCGCGAGACGTTACAGATTGCCCTCGGTGAGCCCCTGAGAAATGGTTAACCAATTGGACTTAGTCTCTGGCAGAGAGACAAAGTGTTTTCACGAGAAATGGTTAACCAATTGGACTTAGTCTCTGGCAGAGAGGCAAAGTGTTTTCACGAGAAATGGTTAACCAATTGGACTTAGTCTCTGAACGGCAGGCAAATTGTGGCCTTGAGAAATGGTTAACCAATTGGACTTAGTCTCTGGCGGAGAGGCAAAGTGTTTTCTCGAGAAATAATTAACCAATGAGGACAATGGACCTCGGGTTGCATTGGCAGGCCGGGCAAAGTGGCTCTTGGGCCCGCGAGAGCAAAATCCGTGCACAGACGGAAGTCCATGAGGTCAGATCCGAGGCCTTTACCCGGCACCCGGTGGGGGTATTCCCGCAGAGAGTAGCGAATCTGCCCGGCGACGGGTCAAGTTGCAATTTCTGGCATGCCACTCCTGGAGCTGGTTCATGAGTTCCCCTCGGAAGTCCCGATGAGGAAAGGGCAAAATGGCGTTTTGCGGGCTTTGGGGCCTCTTCGTCGGTAGGACTACCGCCCGACCTTACGGTTGGAATTGTCGGCAGGGGAGGTTGGCGGGGTACCTGCAGAATAGTAGGAGGTGGCAAATCGAGAATCGGTCGACATCGCCAAAAACCTTCTCGAGCCTCCAGGTCTGCAGGGACCGACCCAGGCTGCCGCCAAACCGACCGACAGGCCCTGCCGGCGGCCATTTTTGGCCATTTTCGGCATTTTTCGCCTCTTTCGGCCGGGATGGAAAAGCGGCGGCCTGAAGCCCGGGCCTGCCCGGGGAGGCCTCCTAATCGCCCGGGGGACCGTATTTGCCCCGGTGAGAGCCCCGGAAACGTCCCGAAGCCGGCCGGGAAGGCGGCCAAGGGCGAAGCACCTCGCATTGCGTTGGCAGGCCGTGCAAAGTGGCCTCCGGGCCCGCGAGACAATGCAGGGTGCCCTCGGTGTGCCCCTGAGAAATGGTTAACCAAACGAAGGACAGTGCGCCTCGGATTGCATTGGCAGGCCGTGCAAAGGGGCCCCCGGGCCCGCGAGACGTTACAGATTGCCCTCGGTGAGCCCCTGAGAAATGGTTAACCAATTGGACTTCGTCTCTGGCAGAGAGACAAAGTGTTTTCACGAGAAATGGTTAACCAATTGGACTTAGTCTCTGGCAGAGAGGCAAAGTGTTTTCACGAGAAATGGTTAACCAATTGGACTTAGTCTCTGAACGGCAGGCAAATTGTGGCCTTGAGAAATGGTTAACCAATTGGACTTAGTCTCTGGCGGAGAGGCAAAGTGTTTTCTCGAGAAATAATTAACCAATGAGGACAATGGACCTCGGGTTGCATTGGCAGGCCGGGCAAAGTGGCTCTTGGGCCCGCGAGAGCAAAATCCGTGCACAGACGGAAGTCCATGAGGTCAGATCCGAGGCCTTTACCCGGCACCCGGTGGGGGTATTCCCGCAGAGAGTAGCGAATCTGCCCGGCGACGGGTCAAGTTGCAATTTCTGGCATGCCACTCCTGGAGCTGGTTCATGAGTTCCCCTCGGAAGTCCCGATGAGGAAAGGGCAAAATGGCGTTTTGCGGGCTTTGGGGCCTCTTCGTCGGTAGGACTACCGCCCGACCTTACGGTTGGAATTGTCGGCAGGGGAGGTTGGCGGGGTACCTGCAGAATAGTAGGAGGTGGCAAATCGAGAATCGGTCGACATCGCCAAAAACCTTCTCGAGCCTCCAGGTCTGCAGGGACCGACCCAGGCTGCCGCCAAACCGACCGACAGGCCCTGCCGGCGGCCATTTTTGGCCATTTTCGGCATTTTTCGCCTCTTTCGGCCGGGATGGAAAAGCGGCGGCCTGAAGCCCGGGCCTGCCCGGGGAGGCCTCCTAATCGCCCGGGGGACCGGATTTGCCCCGGTGAGAGCCCCGGAAACGTCCCGAAGCTGGCCGGGAAGGCGGCCAAGGGCGAAGCACCTCGCATTGCGTTGGCAGGCCGTGCAAAGTGGCCTCCGGGCCCGCGAGACAATGCAGGGTGCCCTCGGTGTGCCCCTGAGAAATGGTTAACCAAACGAAGGACAGTGCGCCTCGGATTGCATTGGCAGGCCGTGCAAAGGGGCCCCCGGGCCCGCGAGACGTTACAGATTGCCCTCGGTGAGCCCCTGAGAAATGGTTAACCAATTGGACTTCGTCTCTGGCAGAGAGACAAAGTGTTTTCACGAGAAATGGTTAACCAATTGGACTTAGTCTCTGGCAGAGAGGCAAAGTGTTTTCACGAGAAATGGTTAACCAATTGGACTTAGTCTCTGAACGGCAGGCAAATTGTGGCCTTGAGAAATGGTTAACCAATTGGACTTAGTCTCTGGCGGAGAGGCAAAGTGTTTTCTCGAGAAATAATTAACCAATGAGGACAATGGACCTCGGGTTGCATTGGCAGGCCGGGCAAAGTGGCTCTTGGGCCCGCGAGAGCAAAATCCGTGCACAGACGGAAGTCCATGAGGTCAGATCCGAGGCCTTTACCCGGCACCCGGTGGGGGTATTCCCGCAGAGAGTAGCGAATCTGCCCGGCGACGGGTCAAGTTGCAATTTCTGGCATGCCACTCCTGGAGCTGGTTCATGAGTTCCCCTCGGAAGTCCCGATGAGGAAAGGGCAAAATGGCGTTTTGCGGGCTTTGGGGCCTCTTCGTCGGTAGGACTACCGCCCGACCTTACGGTTGGAATTGTCGGCAGGGGAGGTTGGCGGGGTACCTGCAGAATAGTAGGAGGTGGCAAATCGAGAATCGGTCGACATCGCCAAAAACCTTCTCGAGCCTCCAGGTCTGCAGGGACCGACCCAGGCTGCCGCCAAACCGACCGACAGGCCCTGCCGGCGGCCATTTTTGGCCATTTTCGGCATTTTTCGCCTCTTTCGGCCGGGATGGAAAAGCGGCGGCCTGAAGCCCGGGCCTGCCCGGGGAGGCCTCCTAATCGCCCGGGGGACCGGATTTGCCCCGGTGAGAGCCCCGGAAACGTCCCGAAGCCGGCCGGGAAGGCGGCCAAGGGCGAAGCACCTCGCATTGCGTTGGCAGGCCGTGCAAAGTGGCCTCCGGGCCCGCGAGACAATGCAGGGTGCCCTCGGTGTGCCCCTGAGAAATGGTTAACCAAACGAAGGACAGTGCGCCTCGGATTGCATTGGCAGGCCGTGCAAAGGGGCCCCCGGGCCCGCGAGACGTTACAGATTGCCCTCGGTGAGCCCCTGAGAAATGGTTAACCAATTGGACTTCGTCTCTGGCAGAGAGACAAAGTGTTTTCACGAGAAATGGTTAACCAATTGGACTTAGTCTCTGGCAGAGAGGCAAAGTGTTTTCACGAGAAATGGTTAACCAATTGGACTTAGTCTCTGAACGGCAGGCAAATTGTGGCCTTGAGAAATGGTTAACCAATTGGACTTAGTCTCTGGCGGAGAGGCAAAGTGTTTTCTCGAGAAATAATTAACCAATGAGGACAATGGACCTCGGGTTGCATTGGCAGGCCGGGCAAAGTGGCTCTTGGGCCCGCGAGAGCAAAATCCGTGCACAGACGGAAGTCCATGAGGTCAGATCCGAGGCCTTTACCCGGCACCCGGTGGGGGTATTCCCGCAGAGAGTAGCGAATCTGCCCGGCGACGGGTCAAGTTGCAATTTCTGGCATGCCACTCCTGGAGCTGGTTCATGAGTTCCCCTCGGAAGTCCCGATGAGGAAAGGGCAAAATGGCGTTTTGCGGGCTTTGGGGCCTCTTCGTCGGTAGGACTACCGCCCGACCTTACGGTTGGAATTGTCGGCAGGGGAGGTTGGCGGGGTACCTGCAGAATAGTAGGAGGTGGCAAATCGAGAATCGGTCGACATCGCCAAAAACCTTCTCGAGCCTCCAGGTCTGCAGGGACCGACCCAGGCTGCCGCCAAACCGACCGACAGGCCCTGCCGGCGGCCATTTTTGGCCATTTTCGGCATTTTTCGCCTCTTTCGGCCGGGATGGAAAAGCGGCGGCCTGAAGCCCGGGCCTGCCCGGGGAGGCCTCCTAATCGCCCGGGGGACCGGATTTGCCCCGGTGAGAGCCCCGGAAACGTCCCGAAGCCGGCCGGGAAGGCGGCCAAGGGCGAAGCACCTCGCATTGCGTTGGCAGGCCGTGCAAAGTGGCCTCCGGGCCCGCGAGACAATGCAGGGTGCCCTCGGTGTGCCCCTGAGAAATGGTTAACCAAACGAAGGACAGTGCGCCTCGGATTGCATTGGCAGGCCGTGCAAAGGGGCCCCCGGGCCCGCGAGACGTTACAGATTGCCCTCGGTGAGCCCCTGAGAAATGGTTAACCAATTGGACTTCGTCTCTGGCAGAGAGACAAAGTGTTTTCACGAGAAATGGTTAACCAATTGGACTTAGTCTCTGGCAGAGAGGCAAAGTGTTTTCACGAGAAATGGTTAACCAATTGGACTTAGTCTCTGAACGGCAGGCAAATTGTGGCCTTGAGAAATGGTTAACCAATTGGACTTAGTCTCTGGCGGAGAGGCAAAGTGTTTTCTCGAGAAATAATTAACCAATGAGGACAATGGACCTCGGGTTGCATTGGCAGGCCGGGCAAAGTGGCTCTTGGGCCCGCGAGAGCAAAATCCGTGCACAGACGGAAGTCCATGAGGTCAGATCCGAGGCCTTTACCCGGCACCCGGTGGGGGTATTCCCGCAGAGAGTAGCGAATCTGCCCGGCGACGGGTCAAGTTGCAATTTCTGGCATGCCACTCCTGGAGCTGGTTCATGAGTTCCCCTCGGAAGTCCCGATGAGGAAAGGGCAAAATGGCGTTTTGCGGGCTTTGGGGCCTCTTCGTCGGTAGGACTACCGCCCGACCTTACGGTTGGAATTGTCGGCAGGGGAGGTTGGCGGGGTACCTGCAGAATAGTAGGAGGTGGCAAATCGAGAATCGGTCGACATCGCCAAAAACCTTCTCGAGCCTCCAGGTCTGCAGGGACCGACCCAGGCTGCCGCCAAACCGACCGACAGGCCCTGCCGGCGGCCATTTTTGGCCATTTTCGGCATTTTTCGCCTCTTTCGGCCGGGATGGAAAAGCGGCGGCCTGAAGCCCGGGCCTGCCCGGGGAGGCCTCCTAATCGCCCGGGGGACCGGATTTGCCCCGGTGAGAGCCCCGGAAACGTCCCGAAGCCGGCCGGGAAGGCGGCCAAGGGCGAAGCACCTCGCATTGCGTTGGCAGGCCGTGCAAAGTGGCCTCCGGGCCCGCGAGACAATGCAGGGTGCCCTCGGTGTGCCCCTGAGAAATGGTTAACCAAACGAAGGACAGTGCGCCTCGGATTGCATTGGCAGGCCGTGCAAAGGGGCCCCCGGGCCCGCGAGACGTTACAGATTGCCCTCGGTGAGCCCCTGAGAAATGGTTAACCAATTGGACTTCGTCTCTGGCAGAGAGACAAAGTGTTTTCACGAGAAATGGTTAACCAATTGGACTTAGTCTCTGGCAGAGAGGCAAAGTGTTTTCACGAGAAATGGTTAACCAATTGGACTTAGTCTCTGAACGGCAGGCAAATTGTGTCCTTGAGAAATGGTTAACCAATTGGACTTAGTCTCTGGCGGAGAGGCAAAGTGTTTTCTCGAGAAATAATTAACCAATGAGGACAATGGACCTCGGGTTGCATTGGCAGGCCGGGCAAAGTGGCTCTTGGGCCCGCGAGAGCAAAATCCGTGCACAGACGGAAGTCCATGAGGTCAGATCCGAGGCCTTTACCCGGCACCCGGTGGGGGTATTCCCGCAGAGAGTAGCGAATCTGCCCGGCGACGGGTCAAGTTGCAATTTCTGGCATGCCACTCCTGGAGCTGGTTCATGAGTTCCCCTCGGAAGTCCCGATGAGGAAAGGGCAAAATGGCGTTTTGCGGGCTTTGGGGCCTCTTCGTCGGTAGGACTACCGCCCGACCTTACGGTTGGAATTGTCGGCAGGGGAGGTTGGCGGGGTACCTGCAGAATAGTAGGAGGTGGCAAATCGAGAATCGGTCGACATCGCCAAAAACCTTCTCGAGCCTCCAGGTCTGCAGGGACCGACCCAGGCTGCCGCCAAACCGACCGACAGGCCCTGCCGGCGGCCATTTTTGGCCATTTTCGGCATTTTTCGCCTCTTTCGGCCGGGATGGAAAAGCGGCGGCCTGAAGCCCGGGCCTGCCCGGGGAGGCCTCCTAATCGCCCGGGGGACCGGATTTGCCCCGGTGAGAGCCCCGGAAACGTCCCGAAGCCGGCCGGGAAGGCGGCCAAGGGCGAAGCACCTCGCATTGCGTTGGCAGGCCGTGCAAAGTGGCCTCCGGGCCCGCGAGACAATGCAGGGTGCCCTCGGTGTGCCCCTGAGAAATGGTTAACCAAACGAAGGACAGTGCGCCTCGGATTGCATTGGCAGGCCGTGCAAAGGGGCCCCCGGGCCCGCGAGACGTTACAGATTGCCCTCGGTGAGCCCCTGAGAAATGGTTAACCAATTGGACTTCGTCTCTGGCAGAGAGACAAAGTGTTTTCACGAGAAATGGTTAACCAATTGGACTTAGTCTCTGGCAGAGAGGCAAAGTGTTTTCACGAGAAATGGTTAACCAATTGGACTTAGTCTCTGAACGGCAGGCAAATTGTGGCCTTGAGAAATGGTTAACCAATTGGACTTAGTCTCTGGCGGAGAGGCAAAGTGTTTTCTCGAGAAATAATTAACCAATGAGGACAATGGACCTCGGGTTGCATTGGCAGGCCGGGCAAAGTGGCTCTTGGGCCCGCGAGAGCAAAATCCGTGCACAGACGGAAGTCCATGAGGTCAGATCCGAGGCCTTTACCCGGCACCCGGTGGGGGTATTCCCGCAGAGAGTAGCGAATCTGCCCGGCGACGGGTCAAGTTGCAATTTCTGGCATGCCACTCCTGGAGCTGGTTCATGAGTTCCCCTCGGAAGTCCCGATGAGGAAAGGGCAAAATGGCGTTTTGCGGGCTTTGGGGCCTCTTCGTCGGTAGGACTACCGCCCGACCTTACGGTTGGAATTGTCGGCAGGGGAGGTTGGCGGGGTACCTGCAGAATAGTAGGAGGTGGCAAATCGAGAATCGGTCGACATCGCCAAAAACCTTCTCGAGCCTCCAGGTCTGCAGGGACCGACCCAGGCTGCCGCCAAACCGACCGACAGGCCCTGCCGGCGGCCATTTTTGGCCATTTTCGGCATTTTTCGCCTCTTTCGGCCGGGATGGAAAAGCGGCGGCCTGAAGCCCGGGCCTGCCCGGGGAGGCCTCCTAATCGCCCGGGGGACCGGATTTGCCCCGGTGAGAGCCCCGGAAACGTCCCGAAGCCGGCCGGGAAGGCGGCCAAGGGCGAAGCACCTCGCATTGCGTTGGCAGGCCGTGCAAAGTGGCCTCCGGGCCCGCGAGACAATGCAGGGTGCCCTCGGTGTGCCCCTGAGAAATGGTTAACCAAACGAAGGACAGTGCGCCTCGGATTGCATTGGCAGGCCGTGCAAAGGGGCCCCCGGGCCCGCGAGACGTTACAGATTGCCCTCGGTGAGCCCCTGAGAAATGGTTAACCAATTGGACTTCGTCTCTGGCAGAGAGACAAAGTGTTTTCACGAGAAATGGTTAACCAATTGGACTTAGTCTCTGGCAGAGAGGCAAAGTGTTTTCACGAGAAATGGTTAACCAATTGGACTTAGTCTCTGAACGGCAGGCAAATTGTGGCCTTGAGAAATGGTTAACCAATTGGACTTAGTCTCTGGCGGAGAGGCAAAGTGTTTTCTCGAGAAATAATTAACCAATGAGGACAATGGACCTCGGGTTGCATTGGCAGGCCGGGCAAAGTGGCTCTTGGGCCCGCGAGAGCAAAATCCGTGCACAGACGGAAGTCCATGAGGTCAGATCCGAGGCCTTTACCCGGCACCCGGTGGGGGTATTCCCGCAGAGAGTAGCGAATCTGCCCGGCGACGGGTCAAGTTGCAATTTCTGGCATGCCACTCCTGGAGCTGGTTCATGAGTTCCCCTCGGAAGTCCCGATGAGGAAAGGGCAAAATGGCGTTTTGCGGGCTTTGGGGCCTCTTCGTCGGTAGGACTACCGCCCGACCTTACGGTTGGAATTGTCGGCAGGGGAGGTTGGCGGGGTACCTGCAGAATAGTAGGAGGTGGCAAATCGAGAATCGGTCGACATCGCCAAAAACCTTCTCGAGCCTCCAGGTCTGCAGGGACCGACCCAGGCTGCCGCCAAACCGACCGACAGGCCCTGCCGGCGGCCATTTTTGGCCATTTTCGGCATTTTTCGCCTCTTTCGGCCGGGATGGAAAAGCGGCGGCCTGAAGCCCGGGCCTGCCCGGGGAGGCCTCCTAATCGCCCGGGGGACCGGATTTGCCCCGGTGAGAGCCCCGGAAACGTCCCGAAGCCGGCCGGGAAGGCGGCCAAGGGCGAAGCACCTCGCATTGCGTTGGCAGGCCGTGCAAAGTGGCCTCCGGGCCCGCGAGACAATGCAGGGTGCCCTCGGTGTGCCCCTGAGAAATGGTTAACCAAACGAAGGACAGTGCGCCTCGGATTGCATTGGCAGGCCGTGCAAAGGGGCCCCCGGGCCCGCGAGACGTTACAGATTGCCCTCGGTGAGCCCCTGAGAAATGGTTAACCAATTGGACTTAGTCTCTGGCAGAGAGACAAAGTGTTTTCACGAGAAATGGTTAACCAATTGGACTTAGTCTCTGGCAGAGAGGCAAAGTGTTTTCACGAGAAATGGTGAACCAATTGGACTTAGTCTCTGAACGGCAGGCAAATTGTGGCCTTGAGAAATGGTTAACCAATTGGACTTAGTCTCTGGCGGAGAGGCAAAGTGTTTTCTCGAGAAATAATTAACCAATGAGGACAATGGACCTCGGGTTGCATTGGCAGGCCGGGCAAAGTGGCTCTTGGGCCCGCGAGAGCAAAATCCGTGCACAGACGGAAGTCCATGAGGTCAGATCCGAGGCCTTTACCCGGCACCCGGTGGGGGTATTCCCGCAGAGAGTAGCGAATCTGCCCGGCGACGGGTCAAGTTGCAATTTCTGGCATGCCACTCCTGGAGCTGGTTCATGAGTTCCCCTCGGAAGTCCCGATGAGGAAAGGGCAAAATGGCGTTTTGCGGGCTTTGGGGCCTCTTCGTCGGTAGGACTACCGCCCGACCTTACGGTTGGAATTGTCGGCAGGGGAGGTTGGCGGGGTACCTGCAGAATAGTAGGAGGTGGCAAATCGAGAATCGGTCGACATCGCCAAAAACCTTCTCGAGCCTCCAGGTCTGCAGGGACCGACCCAGGCTGCCGCCAAACCGACCGACAGGCCCTGCCGGCGGCCATTTTTGGCCATTTTCGGCATTTTTCGCCTCTTTCGGCCGGGATGGAAAAGCGGCGGCCTGAAGCCCGGGCCTGCCCGGGGAGGCCTCCTAATCGCCCGGGGGACCGGATTTGCCCCGGTGAGAGCCCCGGAAACGTCCCGAAGCCGGCCGGGAAGGCGGCCAAGGGCGAAGCACCTCGCATTGCGTTGGCAGGCCGTGCAAAGTGGCCTCCGGGCCCGCGAGACAATGCAGGGTGCCCTCGGTGTGCCCCTGAGAAATGGTTAACCAAACGAAGGACAGTGCGCCTCGGATTGCATTGGCAGGCCGTGCAAAGGGGCCCCCGGGCCCGCGAGACGTTACAGATTGCCCTCGGTGAGCCCCTGAGAAATGGTTAACCAATTGGACTTAGTCTCTGGCAGAGAGACAAAGTGTTTTCACGAGAAATGGTTAACCAATTGGACTTAGTCTCTGGCGGAGAGGCAAAGTGTTTTCTCGAGAAATAATTAACCAATGAGGACAATGGACCTCGGGTTGCATTGGCAGGCCGGGCAAAGTGGCTCTTGGGCCCGCGAGAGCAAAATCCGTGCACAGACGGAAGTCCATGAGGTCAGATCCGAGGCCTTTACCCGGCACCCGGTGGGGGTATTCCCGCAGAGAGTAGCGAATCTGCCCGGCGACGGGTCAAGTTGCAATTTCTGGCATGCCACTCCTGGAGCTTTTTCATGAGTTCCCCTCGGAAGTCCCGATGAGGAAAGGGCAAAATGGCGTTTTGCGGGCTTTGGGGCCTCTTCGTCGGTAGGACTACCGCCCGACCTTACGGTTGGAATTGTCGGCAGGGGAGGTTGGCGGGGTACCTGCAGAATAGTAGGAGGTGGCAAATCGAGAATCGGTCGACATCGCCAAAAACCTTCTCGAGCCTCCAGGTCTGCAGGGACCGACCCAGGCTGCCGCCAAACCGACCGACAGGCCCTGCCGGCGGCCATTTTTGGCCATTTTCGGCATTTTTCGCCTCTTTCGGCCGGGATGGAAAAGCGGCGGCCTGAAGCCCGGGCCTGCCCGGGGAGGCCTCCTAATCGCCCGGGGGACCGGATTTGCCCCGGTGAGAGCCCCGGAAACGTCCCGAAGCCGGCCGGGAAGGCGGCCAAGGGCGAAGCACCTCGCATTGCGTTGGCAGGCCGTGCAAAGTGGCCTCCGGGCCCGCGAGACAATGCAGGGTGCCCTCGGTGTGCCCCTGAGAAATGGTTAACCAAACGAAGGACAGTGCGCCTCGGATTGCATTGGCAGGCCGTGCAAAGGGGCCCCCGGGCCCGCGAGACGTTACAGATTGCCCTCGGTGAGCCCCTGAGAAATGGTTAACCAATTGGACTTAGTCTCTGGCAGAGAGACAAAGTGTTTTCACGAGAAATGGTTAACCAATTGGACTTAGTCTCTGGCAGAGAGGCAAAGTGTTTTCACGAGAAATGGTTAACCAATTGGACTTAGTCTCTGAACGGCAGGCAAATTGTGGCCTTGAGAAATGGTTAACCAATTGGACTTAGTCTCTGGCGGAGAGGCAAAGTGTTTTCTCGAGAAATAATTAACCAATGAGGACAATGGACCTCGGGTTGCATTGGCAGGCCGGGCAAAGTGGCTCTTGGGCCCGCGAGAGCAAAATCCGTGCACAGACGGAAGTCCATGAGGTCAGATCCGAGGCCTTTACCCGGCACCCGGTGGGGGTATTCCCGCAGAGAGTAGCGAATCTGCCCGGCGACGGGTCAAGTTGCAATTTCTGGCATGCCACTCCTGGAGCTGGTTCATGAGTTCCCCTCGGAAGTCCCGATGAGGAAAGGGCAAAATGGCGTTTTGCGGGCTTTGGGGCCTCTTCGTCGGTAGGACTACCGCCCGACCTTACGGTTGGAATTGTCGGCAGGGGAGGTTGGCGGGGTACCTGCAGAATAGTAGGAGGTGGCAAATCGAGAATCGGTCGACATCGCCAAAAACCTTCTCGAGCCTCCAGGTCTGCAGGGACCGACCCAGGCTGCCGCCAAACCGACCGACAGGCCCTGCCGGCGGCCATTTTTGGCCATTTTCGGCATTTTTCGCCTCTTTCGGCCGGGATGGAAAAGCGGCGGCCTGAAGCCCGGGCCTGCCCGGGGAGGCCTCCTAATCGCCCGGGGGACCGGATTTGCCCCGGTGAGAGCCCCGGAAACGTCCCGAAGCCGGCCGGGAAGGCGGCCAAGGGCGAAGCACCTCGCATTGCGTTGGCAGGCCGTGCAAAGTGGCCTCCGGGCCCGCGAGACAATGCAGGGTGCCCTCGGTGTGCCCCTGAGAAATGGTTAACCAAACGAAGGACAGTGCGCCTCGGATTGCATTGGCAGGCCGTGCAAAGGGGCCCCCGGGCCCGCGAGACGTTACAGATTGCCCTCGGTGAGCCCCTGAGAAATGGTTAACCAATTGGACTTCGTCTCTGGCAGAGAGACAAAGTGTTTTCACGAGAAATGGTTAACCAATTGGACTTAGTCTCTGGCAGAGAGGCAAAGTGTTTTCACGAGAAATGGTTAACCAATTGGACTTAGTCTCTGAACGGCAGGCAAATTGTGGCCTTGAGAAATGGTTAACCAATTGGACTTAGTCTCTGGCGGAGAGGCAAAGTGTTTTCTCGAGAAATAATTAACCAATGAGGACAATGGACCTCGGGTTGCATTGGCAGGCCGGGCAAAGTGGCTCTTGGGCCCGCGAGAGCAAAATCCGTGCACAGACGGAAGTCCATGAGGTCAGATCCGAGGCCTTTACCCGGCACCCGGTGGGGGTATTCCCGCAGAGAGTAGCGAATCTGCCCGGCGACGGGTCAAGTTGCAATTTCTGGCATGCCACTCCTGGAGCTGGTTCATGAGTTCCCCTCGGAAGTCCCGATGAGGAAAGGGCAAAATGGCGTTTTGCGGGCTTTGGGGCCTCTTCGTCGGTAGGACTACCGCCCGACCTTACGGTTGGAATTGTCGGCAGGGGAGGTTGGCGGGGTACCTGCAGAATAGTAGGAGGTGGCAAATCGAGAATCGGTCGACATCGCCAAAAACCTTCTCGAGCCTCCAGGTCTGCAGGGACCGACCCAGGCTGCCGCCAAACCGACCGACAGGCCCTGCCGGCGGCCATTTTTGGCCATTTTCGGCATTTTTCGCCTCTTTCGGCCGGGATGGAAAAGCGGCGGCCTGAAGCCCGGGCCTGCCCGGGGAGGCCTCCTAATCGCCCGGGGGACCGGATTTGCCCCGGTGAGAGCCCCGGAAACGTCCCGAAGCCGGCCGGGAAGGCGGCCAAGGGCGAAGCACCTCGCATTGCGTTGGCAGGCCGTGCAAAGTGGCCTCCGGGCCCGCGAGACAATGCAGGGTGCCCTCGGTGTGCCCCTGAGAAATGGTTAACCAAACGAAGGACAGTGCGCCTCGGATTGCATTGGCAGGCCGTGCAAAGGGGCCCCCGGGCCCGCGAGACGTTACAGATTGCCCTCGGTGAGCCCCTGAGAAATGGTTAACCAATTGGACTTCGTCTCTGGCAGAGAGACAAAGTGTTTTCACGAGAAATGGTTAACCAATTGGACTTAGTCTCTGGCAGAGAGGCAAAGTGTTTTCACGAGAAATGGTTAACCAATTGGACTTAGTCTCTGAACGGCAGGCAAATTGTGGCCTTGAGAAATGGTTAACCAATTGGACTTAGTCTCTGGCGGAGAGGCAAAGTGTTTTCTCGAGAAATAATTAACCAATGAGGACAATGGACCTCGGGTTGCATTGGCAGGCCGGGCAAAGTGGCTCTTGGGCCCGCGAGAGCAAAATCCGTGCACAGACGGAAGTCCATGAGGTCAGATCCGAGGCCTTTACCCGGCACCCGGTGGGGGTATTCCCGCAGAGAGTAGCGAATCTGCCCGGCGACGGGTCAAGTTGCAATTTCTGGCATGCCACTCCTGGAGCTGGTTCATGAGTTCCCCTCGGAAGTCCCGATGAGGAAAGGGCAAAATGGCGTTTTGCGGGCTTTGGGGCCTCTTCGTCGGTAGGACTACCGCCCGACCTTACGGTTGGAATTGTCGGCAGGGGAGGTTGGCGGGGTACCTGCAGAATAGTAGGAGGTGGCAAATCGAGAATCGGTCGACATCGCCAAAAACCTTCTCGAGCCTCCAGGTCTGCAGGGACCGACCCAGGCTGCCGCCAAACCGACCGACAGGCCCTGCCGGCGGCCATTTTTGGCCATTTTCGGCATTTTTCGCCTCTTTCGGCCGGGATGGAAAAGCGGCGGCCTGAAGCCCGGGCCTGCCCGGGGAGGCCTCCTAATCGCCCGGGGGACCGGATTTGCCCCGGTGAGAGCCCCGGAAACGTCCCGAAGCCGGCCGGGAAGGCGGCCAAGGGCGAAGCACCTCGCATTGCGTTGGCAGGCCGTGCAAAGTGGCCTCCGGGCCCGCGAGACAATGCAGGGTGCCCTCGGTGTGCCCCTGAGAAATGGTTAACCAAACGAAGGACAGTGCGCCTCGGATTGCATTGGCAGGCCGTGCAAAGGGGCCCCCGGGCCCGCGAGACGTTACAGATTGCCCTCGGTGAGCCCCTGAGAAATGGTTAACCAATTGGACTTCGTCTCTGGCAGAGAGACAAAGTGTTTTCACGAGAAATGGTTAACCAATTGGACTTAGTCTCTGGCAGAGAGGCAAAGTGTTTTCACGAGAAATGGTTAACCAATTGGACTTAGTCTCTGAACGGCAGGCAAATTGTGGCCTTGAGAAATGGTTAACCAATTGGACTTAGTCTCTGGCGGAGAGGCAAAGTGTTTTCTCGAGAAATAATTAACCAATGAGGACAATGGACCTCGGGTTGCATTGGCAGGCCGGGCAAAGTGGCTCTTGGGCCCGCGAGAGCAAAATCCGTGCACAGACGGAAGTCCATGAGGTCAGATCCGAGGCCTTTACCCGGCACCCGGTGGGGGTATTCCCGCAGAGAGTAGCGAATCTGCCCGGCGACGGGTCAAGTTGCAATTTCTGGCATGCCACTCCTGGAGCTGGTTCATGAGTTCCCCTCGGAAGTCCCGATGAGGAAAGGGCAAAATGGCGTTTTGCGGGCTTTGGGGCCTCTTCGTCGGTAGGACTACCGCCCGACCTTACGGTTGGAATTGTCGGCAGGGGAGGTTGGCGGGGTACCTGCAGAATAGTAGGAGGTGGCAAATCGAGAATCGGTCGACATCGCCAAAAACCTTCTCGAGCCTCCAGGTCTGCAGGGACCGACCCAGGCTGCCGCCAAACCGACCGACAGGCCCTGCCGGCGGCCATTTTTGGCCATTTTCGGCATTTTTCGCCTCTTTCGGCCGGGATGGAAAAGCGGCGGCCTGAAGCCCGGGCCTGCCCGGGGAGGCCTCCTAATCGCCCGGGGGACCGGATTTGCCCCGGTGAGAGCCCCGGAAACGTCCCGAAGCCGGCCGGGAAGGCGGCCAAGGGCGAAGCACCTCGCATTGCGTTGGCAGGCCGTGCAAAGTGGCCTCCGGGCCCGCGAGACAATGCAGGGTGCCCTCGGTGTGCCCCTGAGAAATGGTTAACCAAACGAAGGACAGTGCGCCTCGGATTGCATTGGCAGGCCGTGCAAAGGGGCCCCCGGGCCCGCGAGACGTTACAGATTGCCCTCGGTGAGCCCCTGAGAAATGGTTAACCAATTGGACTTCGTCTCTGGCAGAGAGACAAAGTGTTTTCACGAGAAATGGTTAACCAATTGGACTTAGTCTCTGGCAGAGAGGCAAAGTGTTTTCACGAGAAATGGTTAACCAATTGGACTTAGTCTCTGAACGGCAGGCAAATTGTGGCCTTGAGAAATGGTTAACCAATTGGACTTAGTCTCTGGCGGAGAGGCAAAGTGTTTTCTCGAGAAATAATTAACCAATGAGGACAATGGACCTCGGGTTGCATTGGCAGGCCGGGCAAAGTGGCTCTTGGGCCCGCGAGAGCAAAATCCGTGCACAGACGGAAGTCCATGAGGTCAGATCCGAGGCCTTTACCCGGCACCCGGTGGGGGTATTCCCGCAGAGAGTAGCGAATCTGCCCGGCGACGGGTCAAGTTGCAATTTCTGGCATGCCACTCCTGGAGCTGGTTCATGAGTTCCCCTCGGAAGTCCCGATGAGGAAAGGGCAAAATGGCGTTTTGCGGGCTTTGGGGCCTCTTCGTCGGTAGGACTACCGCCCGACCTTACGGTTGGAATTGTCGGCAGGGGAGGTTGGCGGGGTACCTGCAGAATAGTAGGAGGTGGCAAATCGAGAATCGGTCGACATCGCCAAAAACCTTCTCGAGCCTCCAGGTCTGCAGGGACCGACCCAGGCTGCCGCCAAACCGACCGACAGGCCCTGCCGGCGGCCATTTTTGGCCATTTTCGGCATTTTTCGCCTCTTTCGGCCGGGATGGAAAAGCGGCGGCCTGAAGCCCGGGCCTGCCCGGGGAGGCCTCCTAATCGCCCGGGGGACCGGATTTGCCCCGGTGAGAGCCCCGGAAACGTCCCGAAGCCGGCCGGGAAGGCGGCCAAGGGCGAAGCACCTCGCATTGCGTTGGCAGGCCGTGCAAAGTGGCCTCCGGGCCCGCGAGACAATGCAGGGTGCCCTCGGTGTGCCCCTGAGAAATGGTTAACCAAACGAAGGACAGTGCGCCTCGGATTGCATTGGCAGGCCGTGCAAAGGGGCCCCCGGGCCCGCGAGACGTTACAGATTGCCCTCGGTGAGCCCCTGAGAAATGGTTAACCAATTGGACTTAGTCTCTGGCAGAGAGACAAAGTGTTTTCACGAGAAATGGTTAACCAATTGGACTTAGTCTCTGGCAGAGAGGCAAAGTGTTTTCACGAGAAATGGTTAACCAATTGGACTTAGTCTCTGAACGGCAGGCAAATTGTGGCCTTGAGAAATGGTTAACCAATTGGACTTAGTCTCTGGCGGAGAGGCAAAGTGTTTTCTCGAGAAATAATTAACCAATGAGGACAATGGACCTCGGGTTGCATTGGCAGGCCGGGCAAAGTGGCTCTTGGGCCCGCGAGAGCAAAATCCGTGCACAGACGGAAGTCCATGAGGTCAGATCCGAGGCCTTTACCCGGCACCCGGTGGGGGTATTCCCGCAGAGAGTAGCGAATCTGCCCGGCGACGGGTCAAGTTGCAATTTCTGGCATGCCACTCCTGGAGCTGGTTCATGAGTTCCCCTCGGAAGTCCCGATGAGGAAAGGGCAAAATGGCGTTTTGCGGGCTTTGGGGCCTCTTCGTCGGTAGGACTACCGCCCGACCTTACGGTTGGAATTGTCGGCAGGGGAGGTTGGCGGGGTACCTGCAGAATAGTAGGAGGTGGCAAATCGAGAATCGGTCGACATCGCCAAAAACCTTCTCGAGCCTCCAGGTCTGCAGGGACCGACCCAGGCTGCCGCCAAACCGACCGACAGGCCCTGCCGGCGGCCATTTTTGGCCATTTTCGGCATTTTTCGCCTCTTTCGGCCGGGATGGAAAAGCGGCGGCCTGAAGCCCGGGCCTGCCCGGGGAGGCCTCCTAATCGCCCGGGGGACCGGATTTGCCCCGGTGAGAGCCCCGGAAACGTCCCGAAGCCGGCCGGGAAGGCGGCCAAGGGCGAAGCACCTCGCATTGCGTTGGCAGGCCGTGCAAAGTGGCCTCCGGGCCCGCGAGACAATGCAGGGTGCCCTCGGTGTGCCCCTGAGAAATGGTTAACCAAACGAAGGACAGTGCGCCTCGGATTGCATTGGCAGGCCGTGCAAAGGGGCCCCCGGGCCCGCGAGACGTTACAGATTGCCCTCGGTGAGCCCCTGAGAAATGGTTAACCAATTGGACTTCGTCTCTGGCAGAGAGACAAAGTGTTTTCACGAGAAATGGTTAACCAATTGGACTTAGTCTCTGGCAGAGAGGCAAAGTGTTTTCACGAGAAATGGTTAACCAATTGGACTTAGTCTCTGAACGGCAGGCAAATTGTGGCCTTGAGAAATGGTTAACCAATTGGACTTAGTCTCTGGCGGAGAGGCAAAGTGTTTTCTCGAGAAATAATTAACCAATGAGGACAATGGACCTCGGGTTGCATTGGCAGGCCGGGCAAAGTGGCTCTTGGGCCCGCGAGAGCAAAATCCGTGCACAGACGGAAGTCCATGAGGTCAGATCCGAGGCCTTTACCCGGCACCCGGTGGGGGTATTCCCGCAGAGAGTAGCGAATCTGCCCGGCGACGGGTCAAGTTGCAATTTCTGGCATGCCACTCCTGGAGCTGGTTCATGAGTTCCCCTCGGAAGTCCCGATGAGGAAAGGGCAAAATGGCGTTTTGCGGGCTTTGGGGCCTCTTCGTCGGTAGGACTACCGCCCGACCTTACGGTTGGAATTGTCGGCAGGGGAGGTTGGCGGCGTACCTGCAGAATAGTAGGAGGTGGCAAATCGAGAATCGGTCGACATCGCCAAAAACCTTCTCGAGCCTCCAGGTCTGCAGGGACCGACCCAGGCTGCCGCCAAACCGACCGACAGGCCCTGCCGGCGGCCATTTTTGGCCATTTTCGGCATTTTTCGCCTCTTTCGGCCGGGATGGAAAAGCGGCGGCCTGAAGCCCGGGCCTGCCCGGGGAGGCCTCCTAATCGCCCGGGGGACCGGATTTGCCCCGGTGAGAGCCCCGGAAACGTCCCGAAGCCGGCCGGGAAGGCGGCCAAGGGCGAAGCACCTCGCATTGCGTTGGCAGGCCGTGCAAAGTGGCCTCCGGGCCCGCGAGACAATGCAGGGTGCCCTCGATGTGCCCCTGAGAAATGGTTAACCAAACGAAGGACAGTGCGCCTCGGATTGCATTGGCAGGCCGTGCAAAGGGGCCCCCGGGCCCGCGAGACGTTACAGATTGCCCTCGGTGAGCCCCTGAGAAATGGTTAACCAATTGGACTTCGTCTCTGGCAGAGAGACAAAGTGTTTTCACGAGAAATGGTTAACCAATTGGACTTAGTCTCTGGCAGAGAGGCAAAGTGTTTTCACGAGAAATGGTTAACCAATTGGACTTAGTCTCTGAACGGCAGGCAAATTGTGGCCTTGAGAAATGGTTAACCAATTGGACTTAGTCTCTGGCGGAGAGGCAAAGTGTTTTCTCGAGAAATAATTAACCAATGAGGACAATGGACCTCGGGTTGCATTGGCAGGCCGGGCAAAGTGGCTCTTGGGCCCGCGAGAGCAAAATCCGTGCACAGACGGAAGTCCATGAGGTCAGATCCGAGGCCTTTACCCGGCACCCGGTGGGGGTATTCCCGCAGAGAGTAGCGAATCTGCCCGGCGACGGGTCAAGTTGCAATTTCTGGCATGCCACTCCTGGAGCTGGTTCATGAGTTCCCCTCGGAAGTCCCGATGAGGAAAGGGCAAAATGGCGTTTTGCGGGCTTTGGGGCCTCTTCGTCGGTAGGACTACCGCCCGACCTTACGGTTGGAATTGTCGGCAGGGGAGGTTGGCGGGGTACCTGCAGAATAGTAGGAGGTGGCAAATCGAGAATCGGTCGACATCGCCAAAAATCTTCTCGAGCCTCCAGGTCTGCAGGGACCGACCCAGGCTGCCGCCAAACCGACCGACAGGCCCTGCCGGCGGCCATTTTTGGCCATTTTCGGCATTTTTCGCCTCTTTCGGCCGGGATGGAAAAGCGGCGGCCTGAAGCCCGGGCCTGCCCGGGGAGGCCTCCTAATCGCCCGGGGGACCGGATTTGCCCCGGTGAGAGCCCCGGAAACGTCCCGAAGCCGGCCGGGAAGGCGGCCAAGGGCGAAGCACCTCGCATTGCGTTGGCAGGCCGTGCAAAGTGGCCTCCGGGCCCGCGAGACAATGCAGGGTGCCCTCGGTGTGCCCCTGAGAAATGGTTAACCAAACGAAGGACAGTGCGCCTCGGATTGCATTGGCAGGCCGTGCAAAGGGGCCCCCGGGCCCGCGAGACGTTACAGATTGCCCTCGGTGAGCCCCTGAGAAATGGTTAACCAATTGGACTTCGTCTCTGGCAGAGAGACAAAGTGTTTTCACGAGAAATGGTTAACCAATTGGACTTAGTCTCTGGCAGAGAGGCAAAGTGTTTTCACGAGAAATGGTTAACCAATTGGACTTAGTCTCTGAACGGCAGGCAAATTGTGGCCTTGAGAAATGGTTAACCAATTGGACTTAGTCTCTGGCGGAGAGGCAAAGTGTTTTCTCGAGAAATAATTAACCAATGAGGACAATGGACCTCGGGTTGCATTGGCAGGCCGGGCAAAGTGGCTCTTGGGCCCGCGAGAGCAAAATCCGTGCACAGACGGAAGTCCATGAGGTCAGATCCGAGGCCTTTACCCGGCACCCGGTGGGGGTATTCCCGCAGAGAGTAGCGAATCTGCCCGGCGACGGGTCAAGTTGCAATTTCTGGCATGCCACTCCTGGAGCTGGTTCATGAGTTCCCCTCGGAAGTCCCGATGAGGAAAGGGCAAAATGGCGTTTTGCGGGCTTTGGGGCCTCTTCGTCGGTAGGACTACCGCCCGACCTTACGGTTGGAATTGTCGGCAGGGGAGGTTGGCGGGGTACCTGCAGAATAGTAGGAGGTGGCAAATCGAGAATCGGTCGACATCGCCAAAAACCTTCTCGAGCCTCCAGGTCTGCAGGGACCGACCCAGGCTGCCGCCAAACCGACCGACAGGCCCTGCCGGCGGCCATTTTTGGCCATTTTCGGCATTTTTCGCCTCTTTCGGCCGGGATGGAAAAGCGGCGGCCTGAAGCCCGGGCCTGCCCGGGGAGGCCTCCTAATCGCCCGGGGGACCGGATTTGCCCCGGTGAGAGCCCCGGAAACGTCCCGAAGCCGGCCGGGAAGGCGGCCAAGGGCGAAGCACCTCGCATTGCGTTGGCAGGCCGTGCAAAGTGGCCTCCGGGCCCGCGAGACAATGCAGGGTGCCCTCGGTGTGCCCCTGAGAAATGGTTAACCAAACGAAGGACAGTGCGCCTCGGATTGCATTGGCAGGCCGTGCAAAGGGGCCCCCGGGCCCGCGAGACGTTACAGATTGCCCTCGGTGAGCCCCTGAGAAATGGTTAACCAATTGGACTTCGTCTCTGGCAGAGAGACAAAGTGTTTTCACGAGAAATGGTTAACCAATTGGACTTAGTCTCTGGCAGAGAGGCAAAGTGTTTTCACGAGAAATGGTTAACCAATTGGACTTAGTCTCTGAACGGCAGGCAAATTGTGGCCTTGAGAAATGGTTAACCAATTGGACTTAGTCTCTGGCGGAGAGGCAAAGTGTTTTCTCGAGAAATAATTAACCAATGAGGACAATGGACCTCGGGTTGCATTGGCAGGCCGGGCAAAGTGGCTCTTGGGCCCGCGAGAGCAAAATCCGTGCACAGACGGAAGTCCATGAGGTCAGATCCGAGGCCTTTACCCGGCACCCGGTGGGGGTATTCCCGCAGAGAGTAGCGAATCTGCCCGGCGACGGGTCAAGTTGCAATTTCTGGCATGCCACTCCTGGAGCTGGTTCATGAGTTCCCCTCGGAAGTCCCGATGAGGAAAGGGCAAAATGGCGTTTTGCGGGCTTTGGGGCCTCTTCGTCGGTAGGACTACCGCCCGACCTTACGGTTGGAATTGTCGGCAGGGGAGGTTGGCGGGGTACCTGCAGAATAGTAGGAGGTGGCAAATCGAGAATCGGTCGACATCGCCAAAAACCTTCTCGAGCCTCCAGGTCTGCAGGGACCGACCCAGGCTGCCGCCAAACCGACCGACAGGCCCTGCCGGCGGCCATTTTTGGCCATTTTCGGCATTTTTCGCCTCTTTCGGCCGGGATGGAAAAGCGGCGGCCTGAAGCCCGGGCCTGCCCGGGGAGGCCTCCTAATCGCCCGGGGGACCGGATTTGCCCCGGTGAGAGCCCCGGAAACGTCCCGAAGCCGGCCGGGAAGGCGGCCAAGGGCGAAGCACCTCGCATTGCGTTGGCAGGCCGTGCAAAGTGGCCTCCGGGCCCGCGAGACAATGCAGGGTGCCCTCGGTGTGCCCCTGAGAAATGGTTAACCAAACGAAGGACAGTGCGCCTCGGATTGCATTGGCAGGCCGTGCAAAGGGGCCCCCGGGCCCGCGAGACGTTACAGATTGCCCTCGGTGAGCCCCTGAGAAATGGTTAACCAATTGGACTTCGTCTCTGGCAGAGAGACAAAGTGTTTTCACGAGAAATGGTTAACCAATTGGACTTAGTCTCTGGCAGAGAGGCAAAGTGTTTTCACGAGAAATGGTTAACCAATTGGACTTAGTCTCTGAACGGCAGGCAAATTGTGGCCTTGAGAAATGGTTAACCAATTGGACTTAGTCTCTGGCGGAGAGGCAAAGTGTTTTCTCGAGAAATAATTAACCAATGAGGACAATGGACCTCGGGTTGCATTGGCAGGCCGGGCAAAGTGGCTCTTGGGCCCGCGAGAGCAAAATCCGTGCACAGACGGAAGTCCATGAGGTCAGATCCGAGGCCTTTACCCGGCACCCGGTGGGGGTATTCCCGCAGAGAGTAGCGAATCTGCCCGGCGACGGGTCAAGTTGCAATTTCTGGCATGCCACTCATGGAGCTGGTTAATGAGTTCCCCGCGGAAGTCCCGATGAGGAAAGGGCAAAATGGCGTTTTGCGGGCTTTGGGGCCTCTTCGTCGGTAGGACTACCGCCCGACCTTACGGTTGGAATTGTCGGCAGGGGAGGTTGGCGGGGTACCTGCAGAATAGTAGGAGGTGGCAAATCGAGAATCGGTCGACATCGCCAAAAACCTTCTCGAGCCTCCAGGTCTGCAGGGACCGACCCAGGCTGCCGCCAAACCGACCGACAGGCCCTGCCGGCGGCCATTTTTGGCCATTTTCGGCATTTTTCGCCTCTTTCGGCCGGGATGGAAAAGCGGCGGCCTGAAGCCCGGGCCTGCCCGGGGAGGCCTCCTAATCGCCCGGGGGACCGGATTTGCCCCGGTGAGAGCCCCCGAAACGTCCCGAAGCCGGCCGGGAAGGCGGCCAAGGGCGAAGCACCTCGCATTGCGTTGGCAGGCCGTGCAAAGTGGCCTCCGGGCCCGCGAGACAATGCAGGGTGCCCTCGGTGTGCCCCTGAGAAATGGTTAACCAAACGAAGGACAGTGCGGCTCGGATTGCATTGGCAGGCCGTGCAAAGGGGCCCCCGGGCCCGCGAGACGTTACAGATTGCCCTCGGTGAGCCCCTGAGAAATGGTTAACCAATTGGACTTAGTCTCTGGCAGAGAGGCAAAGTGTTTTCAAGAGAAATGGTTAACCAATTGGACTTAGTCTCTGAACGGCAGGCAAATTGTGGCCTTGAGAAATGATTAACCAATTGGACTTAGTCTCTGGCGGAGAGGCAAAGTGTTTTCTCGAGAAATAATTAACCAATGAGGCCAATGGACCTCGGGTTGCATTGGCAGGCCGGGCAATGAGGCTCTTGGGCCCGCGAGAGCAAAATCCGTGCACAGACGGAAGTCCATGAGGTCAGATCCGAGGCCTTTACCCGGCACCCGGTGGGGGTATTCCCGCAGAGAGTAGCGAATCTGCCCGGCGACGGGTCAAGTTGCAATTTCTGGCATGCCACTCATGGAGCTGGTTAATGAGTTCCCCGCGGAAGTCCCGATGAGGAAAGGGCAAAATGGCGTTTTGCGGGCTTTGGGGCCTCTTCGTCGGTAGGACTACCGCCCGACCTTACGGTTGGAATTGTCGGCAGGGGAGGTTGGCGGGGTACCTGCAGAATAGTAGGAGGTGGCAAATCGAGAATCGGTCGACATCGCCAAAAACCTTCTCGAGCCTCCAGGTCTGCAGGGACCGACCCAGGCTGCCGCCAAACCGACCGACAGGCCCTGCCGGCGGCCATTTTTGGCCATTTTCGGCATTTTTCGCCTCTTTCGGCCGGGATGGAAAAGCGGCGGCCTGAAGCCCGGGCCTGCCCGGGGAGGCCTCCTAATCGCCCGGGGGACCGGATTTGCCCCGGTGAGAGCCCCCGAAACGTCCCGAAGCCGGCCGGGAAGGCGGCCAAGGGCGAAGCACCTCGCATTGCGTTGGCAGGCCGTGCAAAGTGGCCTCCGGGCCCGCGAGACAATGCAGGGTGCCCTCGGTGTGCCCCTGAGAAATGGTTAACCAAACGAAGGACAGTGCGGCTCGGATTGCATTGGCAGGCCGTGCAAAGGGGCCCCCGGGCCCGCGAGACGTTACAGATTGCCCTCGGTGAGCCCCTGAGAAATGGTTAACCAATTGGACTTAGTCTCTGGCAGAGAGGCAAAGTGTTTTCACGAGAAATGGTTAACCAATTGGACTTAGTCTCTGGCAGAGAGGCAAAGTGTTTTCCAGAGAAATGGATAACCAATTGGACTTAGTCTCTGGCAGAGAGGCAAAGTGTTTTCACGAGAAATGGTTAACCAATTGGACTTAGTCTCTGGCAGAGAGGCAAAGTGTTTTCAAGAGAAATGGTTAACCAATTGGACTTAGTCTCTGGCGGAGAGGCAAAGTGTTTTCAAGAGAAATGGTTAACCAATTGGACTTAGTCTCTGAACGGCAGGCAAATTGTGGCCTTGAGAAATGATTAACCAATTGGACTTAGTCTCTGGCGGAGAGGCAAAGTGTTTTCTCGAGAAATAATTAACCAATGAGGCCAATGGACCTCGGGTTGCATTGGCAGGCCGGGCAATGAGGCTCTTGGGCCCGCGAGAGCAAAATCCGTGCACAGACGGAAGTCCATGAGGTCAGATCCGAGGCCTTTACCCGGCACCCGGTGGGGGTATTCCCGCAGAGAGTAGCGAATCTGCCCGGCGACGGGTCAAGTTGCAATTTCTGGCATGCCACTCATGGAGCTGGTTAATGAGTTCCCCGCGGAAGTCCCGATGAGGAAAGGGCAAAATGGCGTTTTGCGGGCTTTGGGGCCTCTTCGTCGGTAGGACTACCGCCCGACCTTACGGTTGGAATTGTCGGCAGGGGAGGTTGGCGGGGTACCTGCAGAATAGTAGGAGGTGGCAAATCGAGAATCGGTCGACATCGCCAAAAACCTTCTCGAGCCTCCAGGTCTGCAGGGACCGACCCAGGCTGCCGCCAAACCGACCGACAGGCCCTGCCGGCGGCCATTTTTGGCCATTTTCGGCATTTTTCGCCTCTTTCGGCCGGGATGGAAAAGCGGCGGCCTGAAGCCCGGGCCTGCCCGGGGAGGCCTCCTAATCGCCCGGGGGACCGGATTTGCCCCGGTGAGAGCCCCCGAAACGTCCCGAAGCCGGCCGGGAAGGCGGCCAAGGGCGAAGCACCTCGCATTGCGTTGGCAGGCCGTGCAAAGTGGCCTCCGGGCCCGCGAGACAATGCAGGGTGCCCTCGGTGTGCCCCTGAGAAATGGTTAACCAAACGAAGGACAGTGCGGCTCGGATTGCATTGGCAGGCCGTGCAAAGGGGCCCCCGGGCCCGCGAGACGTTACAGATTGCCCTCGGTGAGCCCCTGAGAAATGGTTAACCAATTGGACTTAGTCTCTGGCAGAGAGGCAAAGTGTTTTCAAGAGAAATGGATAACCAATTGGACTTAGTCTCTGGCAGAGAGGCAAAGTGTTTTCACGAGAAATGGTTAACCAATTGGACTTCGTCTCTGGCAGAGAGGCAAAGTGTTTTCAAGAGAAATGGTTAACCAATTGGACTTAGTCTCTGGCGGAGAGACAAAGTGTTTTCAAGAGAAATGGTTAACCAATTGGACTTGGTCTCTGGCAGAGAGGCAAAGTGTTTTCAAGAGAAATGGTTAACCAATTGGACTTGGTCTCTGAACGGCAGGCAAATTGTGGCCTTGAGAAATGATTAACCAATTGGACTTAGTCTCTGGCGGAGAGGCAAAGTGTTTTCACGAGAAATGGTTAACCAATTGGACTTCGTCTCTGGCAGAGAGGCAAAGTGTTTTCAAGAGAAATGGTTAACCAATTGGACTTAGTCTCTGGCAGAGAGGCAAAGTGTTTTCACGAGAAATGGATAACCAATTGGACTTAGTCTCTGGCAGAGAGGCAAAGTGTTTTCCTGAGAAATGGTTAACCAATTGGACTTAGTCTCTGGCAGAGAGGCAAAGCGTTTTCCTGAGAAATGGTTAACCAATTGAACTTAGTCTCTGGCAGAGAGGCAAAGTGTTTTCAAGAGAAATGGTTAACCAATTGGACTTAGTCTCTGGCGGAGAGACAAAGTGTTTTCCAGAGAAATGGATAACCAATTGGACTTAGTCTCTGGCAGAGAGGCAAAGTGTTTTCACGAGAAATGGTTAACCAATTGGACTTAGTCTCTGGCAGAGAGGCAAAGTGTTTTCAAGAGAAATGGTTAACCAATTGGACTTAGTCTCTGGCAGAGAGGCAAAGTGTTTTCAAGAGAAATGGTTAACCAATTGGACTTAGTCTCTGAACGGCAGGCAAATTGTGGCCTTGAGAAATGATTAACCAATTGGACTTAGTCTCTGGCGGAGAGGCAAAGTGTTTTCTCGAGAAATAATTAACCAATGAGGCCAATGGACCTCGGGTTGCATTGGCAGGCCGGGCAATGAGGCTCTTGGGCCCGCGAGAGCAAAATCCGTGCACAGACGGAAGTCCATGAGGTCAGATCCGAGGCCTTTACCCGGCACCCGGTGGGGGTATTCCCGCAGAGAGTAGCGGGTGTGCCCGGCGACGGGTCAAGTTGCAATTTCTGGCATACCACTCCTGGAGCTGGTTAATGAGTTCCCCTCGGAAGTCCCGATGAGGAAAGGGCAAAATGGCGTTTTGCGGGCTTTGGGGCCTCTTCGTCGGTAGGACTACCGCCCGACCTTACGGTTGGAATTGTCGGCAGGGGAGGTTGGCGGGGTACCTGCAGAATAGTAGGAGGTGGCAAATCGAGAATCGGTCGACATCGCCAAAAACCTTCTCGAGCCTCCAGGTCTGCAGGGACCGACCCAGGCTGCCGCCAAACCGACCGAGAGGCCCTGCCGGCGGCCATTTTTGGCCATTTTCGGCATTTTTCGCCTCTTTCGGCCGGGATGGAAAAGCGGCGGCCTGAAGCCCGGGCCTGCCCGGGGAGGCCTCCTAATCGCCCGGGGGACCGGATTTGCCCCGGTGAGAGCCCCCGAAACGTCCCGAAGCCGGCCGGGAAGGCGGCCAAGGGCGAAGCACCTCGCATTGCGTTGGCAGGCCGTGCAAAGTGGCCTCCGGGCCCGCGAGACAATGCAGGGTGCCCTCGGTGTGCCCCTGAGAAATGGTTAACCAAACGAAGGACAGTGCGGCTCGGATTGCATTGGCAGGCCGTGCAAAGGGGCCCCCGGGCCCGCGAGACGTTACAGATTGCCCTCGGTGAGCCCCTGAGAAATGGTTAACCAATTGGACTTAGTCTCTGGCAGAGAGACAAAGTGTTTTCACGAGAAATGGTTAACCAATTGGACTTAGTCTCTGGCAGAGAGGCAAAGTGTTTTCAAGAGAAATGGTTAACCAATTGGACTTCGTCTCTGGCGGAGAGACAAAGTGTTTTCCAGAGAAACGGATAACCAATTGGACTTTTTCTCTGAACGGCAGGCAAATTGTGGCCTTGAGAAATGATTAACCAATTGGACTTAGTCTCTGGCGGAGAGACCAAGTATTTTCACGAGAAATGGTTAACCAATTGGACTTAGTCTCTGGCAGAGAGACAAAGTGTTTTCACGAGAAATGGTTAACCAATTGGACTTAGTCTCTGGCAGAGAGGCAAAGTGTTTTCAAGAGAAATGGTTAACCAATTGGACTTAGTCTCTGGCGGAGAGACAAAGTGTTTTCCAGAGAAATGGATAACCAATTGGACTTAGTCTCTGGCAGAGAGGCAAAGTGTTTTCACGAGAAATGGTTAACCAATTGGACTTAGTCTCTGGCAGAGAGGCAAAGTGTTTTCAAGAGAAATGGTTAACCAATTGGACTTAGTCTCTGGCAGAGAGGCAAAGTGTTTTCAAGAGAAATGGTTAACCAATTGGACTTAGTCTCTGAACGGCAGGCAAATTGTGGCCTTGAGAAATGATTAACCAATTGGACTTAGTCTCTGGCGGAGAGGCAAAGTGTTTTCTCGAGAAATAATTAACCAATGAGGCCAATGGACCTCGGGTTGCATTGGCAGGCCGGGCAATGAGGCTCTTGGGCCCGCGAGAGCAAAATCCGTGCACAGACGGAAGTCCATGAGGTCAGATCCGAGGCCTTTACCCGGCACCCGGTGGGGGTATTCCCGCAGAGAGTAGCGGGTGTGCCCGGCGACGGGTCAAGTTGCAATTTCTGGCATACCACTCCTGGAGCTGGTTAATGAGTTCCCCTCGGAAGTCCCGATGAGGAAAGGGCAAAATGGCGTTTTGCGGGCTTTGGGGCCTCTTCGTCGGTAGGACTACCGCCCGACCTTACGGTTGGAATTGTCGGCAGGGGAGGTTGGCGGGGTACCTGCAGAATAGTAGGAGGTGGCAAATCGAGAATCGGTCGACATCGCCAAAAACCTTCTCGAGCCTCCAGGTCTGCAGGGACCGACCCAGGCTGCCGCCAAACCGACCGAGAGGCCCTGCCGGCGGCCATTTTTGGCCATTTTCGGCATTTTTCGCCTCTTTCGGCCGGGATGGAAAAGCGGCGGCCTGAAGCCCGGGCCTGCCCGGGGAGGCCTCCTAATCGCCCGGGGGACCGGATTTGCCCCGGTGAGAGCCCCCGAAACGTCCCGAAGCCGGCCGGGAAGGCGGCCAAGGGCGAAGCACCTCGCATTGCGTTGGCAGGCCGTGCAAAGTGGCCTCCGGGCCCGCGAGACAATGCAGGGTGCCCTCGGTGTGCCCCTGAGAAATGGTTAACCAAACGAAGGACAGTGCGGCTCGGATTGCATTGGCAGGCCGTGCAAAGGGGCCCCCGGGCCCGCGAGACGTTACAGATTGCCCTCGGTGAGCCCCTGAGAAATGGTTAACCAATTGGACTTAGTCTCTGGCAGAGAGACAAAGTGTTTTCACGAGAAATGGTTAACCAATTGGACTTAGTCTCTGGCAGAGAGGCAAAGTGTTTTCAAGAGAAATGGTTAACCAATTGGACTTAGTCTCTGGCGGAGAGACAAAGTGTTTTCCAGAGAAATGGATAACCAATTGGACTTTTTCTCTGAACGGCAGGCAAATTGTGGCCTTGAGAAATGATTAACCAATTGGACTTAGTCTCTGGCGGAGAGACCAAGTATTTTCACGAGAAATGGTTAACCAATTGGACTTAGTCTCTGGCAGAGAGGCAAAGTGTTTTCACGAGAAATGGTTAACCAATTGGAATTAGTCTCTGGCAGAGAGGCAAAGTGTTTTCACGAGAAATGGTTAACCAATTGGACTTAGTCTCTGGCGGAGAGACAAAGTGTTTTCAAGAGAAATGGATAACCAATTGGACTTAGTCTCTGGCAGAGAGGCAAAGTGTTTTCACGAGAAATGGTTAACCAATTGGACTTAGTCTCTGGCGGAGAGACAAAGTGTTTTCAAGAGAAATGGTTAACCAATTGGACTTAGTCTCTGGCAGAGAGGCAAAGTGTTTTCAAGAGAAATGGTTAACCAATTGGAATTAGTCTCTGGCAGAGAGGCAAAGTGTTTTCACGAGAAATGGTTAACCAATTGGACTTAGTCTCTGGCGGAGAGACAAAGTGTTTTCAAGAGAAATGGATAACCAATTGGACTTAGTCTCTGGCAGAGAGGCAAAGTGTTTTCACGAGAAATGGTTAACCAATTGGACTTAGTCTCTGGCGGAGAGACAAAGTGTTTTCAAGAGAAATGGTTAACCAATTGGACTTAGTCTCTGGCAGAGAGGCAAAGTGTTTTCAAGAGAAATGGTTAACCAATTGGACTTCGTCTCTGGCAGAGAGGCAAAGTGTTTTCAAGAGAAATGGTTAACCAATTGGACTTGGTCTCTGAACGGCAGGCAAATTGTGGCCTTGAGAAATGATTAACCAATTGGACTTAGTCTCTGGCGGAGAGACAAAGTGTTTTCAAGAGAAATGGTTAACCAATTGGACTTCGTCTCTGGCAGAGAGGCAAAGTGTTTTCAAGAGAAATGGTTAACCAATTGGACTTGGTCTCTGAACGGCAGGCAAATTGTGGCCTTGAGAAATGATTAACCAATTGGACTTAGTCTCTGGCGGAGAGGCAAAGTGTTTTCACGAGAAATGGTTAAACAATTGGACTTAGTCTCTGGCGGAGAGACAAAGTGTTTTCCAGAGAAATGGATAACCAATTGGACTTAGTCTCTGGGCAGAGAGGCAAAGTGTTTTCACGAGAAATGGTTAACCAATTGGACTTAGTCTCTGGCAGAGAGGCAAAGTGTTTTCAAGAGAAATGGTTAACCAATTGGACTTAGTCTCTGGCAGAGAGGCAAAGTGTTTTCAAGAGAAATGGTTAACCAATTGGACTTAGTCTCTGAACGGCAGGCAAATTGTGGCCTTGAGAAATGATTAACCAATTGGACTTAGTCTCTGGCGGAGAGGCAAAGTGTTTTCTCGAGAAATAATTAACCAATGAGGCCAATGGACCTCGGGTTGCATTGGCAGGCCGGGCAATGAGGCTCTTGGGCCCGCGAGAGCAAAATCCGTGCACAGACGGAAGTCCATGAGGTCAGATCCGAGGCCTTTACCCGGCACCCGGTGGGGGTATTCCCGCAGAGAGTAGCGAATCTGCCCGGCGACGGGTCAAGTTGCAATTTCTGGCATGCCACTCATGGAGCTGGTTAATGAGTTCCCCGCGGAAGTCCCGATGAGGAAAGGGCAAAATGGCGTTTTGCGGGCTTTGGGGCCTCTTCGTCGGTAGGACTACCGCCCGACCTTACGGTTGGAATTGTCGGCAGGGGAGGTTGGCGGGGTACCTGCAGAATAGTAGGAGGTGGCAAATCGAGAATCGGTCGACATCGCCAAAAACCTTCTCGAGCCTCCAGGTCTGCAGGGACCGACCCAGGCTGCCGCCAAACCGACCGACAGGCCCTGCCGGCGGCCATTTTTGGCCATTTTCGGCATTTTTCGCCTCTTTCGGCCGGGATGGAAAAGCGGCGGCCTGAAGCCCGGGCCTGCCCGGGGAGGCCTCCTAATCGCCCGGGGGACCGGATTTGCCCCGGTGAGAGCCCCCGAAACGTCCCGAAGCCGGCCGGGAAGGCGGCCAAGGGCGAAGCACCTCGCATTGCGTTGGCAGGCCGTGCAAAGTGGCCTCCGGGCCCGCGAGACAATGCAGGGTGCCCTCGGTGTGCCCCTGAGAAATGGTTAACCAAACGAAGGACAGTGCGGCTCGGATTGCATTGGCAGGCCGTGCAAAGGGGCCCCCGGGCCCGCGAGACGTTACAGATTGCCCTCGGTGAGCCCCTGAGAAATGGTTAACCAATTGGACTTAGTCTCTGGCAGAGAGGCAAAGTGTTTTCACGAGAAATGGTTAACCAATTGGACTTAGTCTCTGGCAGAGAGGCAAAGTGTTTTCCAGAGAAATGGATAACCAATTGGACTTAGTCTCTGGCAGAGAGGCAAAGTGTTTTCACGAGAAATGGTTAACCAATTGGACTTAGTCTCTGGCAGAGAGGCAAAGTGTTTTCAAGAGAAATGGTTAACCAATTGGACTTAGTCTCTGGCGGAGAGGCAAAGTGTTTTCAAGAGAAATGGTTAACCAATTGGACTTAGTCTCTGAACGGCAGGCAAATTGTGGCCTTGAGAAATGATTAACCAATTGGACTTAGTCTCTGGCGGAGAGGCAAAGTGTTTTCTCGAGAAATAATTAACCAATGAGGCCAATGGACCTCGGGTTGCATTGGCAGGCCGGGCAATGAGGCTCTTGGGCCCGCGAGAGCAAAATCCGTGCACAGACGGAAGTCCATGAGGTCAGATCCGAGGCCTTTACCCGGCACCCGGTGGGGGTATTCCCGCAGAGAGTAGCGAATCTGCCCGGCGACGGGTCAAGTTGCAATTTCTGGCATGCCACTCATGGAGCTGGTTAATGAGTTCCCCGCGGAAGTCCCGATGAGGAAAGGGCAAAATGGCGTTTTGCGGGCTTTGGGGCCTCTTCGTCGGTAGGACTACCGCCCGACCTTACGGTTGGAATTGTCGGCAGGGGAGGTTGGCGGGGTACCTGCAGAATAGTAGGAGGTGGCAAATCGAGAATCGGTCGACATCGCCAAAAACCTTCTCGAGCCTCCAGGTCTGCAGGGACCGACCCAGGCTGCCGCCAAACCGACCGACAGGCCCTGCCGGCGGCCATTTTTGGCCATTTTCGGCATTTTTCGCCTCTTTCGGCCGGGATGGAAAAGCGGCGGCCTGAAGCCCGGGCCTGCCCGGGGAGGCCTCCTAATCGCCCGGGGGACCGGATTTGCCCCGGTGAGAGCCCCCGAAACGTCCCGAAGCCGGCCGGGAAGGCGGCCAAGGGCGAAGCACCTCGCATTGCGTTGGCAGGCCGTGCAAAGTGGCCTCCGGGCCCGCGAGACAATGCAGGGTGCCCTCGGTGTGCCCCTGAGAAATGGTTAACCAAACGAAGGACAGTGCGGCTCGGATTGCATTGGCAGGCCGTGCAAAGGGGCCCCCGGGCCCGCGAGACGTTACAGATTGCCCTCGGTGAGCCCCTGAGAAATGGTTAACCAATTGGACTTAGTCTCTGGCAGAGAGGCAAAGTGTTTTCAAGAGAAATGGTTAACCAATTGGACTTAGTCTCTGGCGGAGAGACAAAGTGTTTTCAAGAGAAATGGTTAACCAATTGGACTTAGTCTCTGGCAGAGAGGCAAAGTGTTTTCAAGAGAAATGGTTAACCAATTGGACTTTTTCTCTGAACGGCAGGCAAATTGTGGCCTTGAGAAATGATTAACCAATTGGACTTAGTCTCTGGCGGAGAGACCAAGTATTTTCACGAGAAATGGTTAACCAATTGGACTTAGTCTCTGGCAGAGAGGCAAAGTGTTTTCACGAGAAATGGTTAACCAATTGGAATTAGTCTCTGGCAGAGAGGCAAAGTGTTTTCACGAGAAATGGTTAACCAATTGGACTTAGACTCTGGCGGAGAGACAAAGTGTTTTCAAGAGAAATGGATAACCAATTGGACTTAGTCTCTGGCAGAGAGGCAAAGTGTTTTCACGAGAAATGGTTAACCAATTGGACTTAGTCTCTGGCGGAGAGACAAAGTGTTTTCAAGAGAAATGGTTAACCAATTGGACTTAGTCTCTGGCAGAGAGGCAAAGTGTTTTCAAGAGAAATGGTTAACCAATTGGAATTAGTCTCTGGCAGAGAGGCAAAGTGTTTTCACGAGAAATGGTTAACCAATTGGACTTAGTCTCTGGCGGAGAGACAAAGTGTTTTCAAGAGAAATGGATAACCAATTGGACTTAGTCTCTGGCAGAGAGGCAAAGTGTTTTCACGAGAAATGGTTAACCAATTGGACTTAGTCTCTGGCGGAGAGACAAAGTGTTTTCAAGAGAAATGGTTAACCAATTGGACTTAGTCTCTGGCAGAGAGGCAAAGTGTTTTCAAGAGAAATGGTTAACCAATTGGACTTCGTCTCTGGCAGAGAGGCAAAGTGTTTTCAAGAGAAATGGTTAACCAATTGGACTTGGTCTCTGAACGGCAGGCAAATTGTGGCCTTGAGAAATGATTAACCAATTGGACTTAGTCTCTGGCGGAGAGACAAAGTGTTTTCAAGAGAAATGGTTAACCAATTGGACTTCGTCTCTGGCAGAGAGGCAAAGTGTTTTCAAGAGAAATGGTTAACCAATTGGACTTGGTCTCTGAACGGCAGGCAAATTGTGGCCTTGAGAAATGATTAACCAATTGGACTTAGTCTCTGGCGGAGAGGCAAAGTGTTTTCACGAGAAATGGTTAAACAATTGGACTTAGTCTCTGGCGGAGAGACAAAGTGTTTTCCAGAGAAATGGATAACCAATTGGACTTAGTCTCTGGGCAGAGAGGCAAAGTGTTTTCACGAGAAATGGTTAACCAATTGGACTTAGTCTCTGGCAGAGAGGCAAAGTGTTTTCAAGAGAAATGGTTAACCAATTGGACTTAGTCTCTGGCAGAGAGGCAAAGTGTTTTCAAGAGAAATGGTTAACCAATTGGACTTAGTCTCTGAACGGCAGGCAAATTGTGGCCTTGAGAAATGATTAACCAATTGGACTTAGTCTCTGGCGGAGAGGCAAAGTGTTTTCTCGAGAAATAATTAACCAATGAGGCCAATGGACCTCGGGTTGCATTGGCAGGCCGGGCAATGAGGCTCTTGGGCCCGCGAGAGCAAAATCCGTGCACAGACGGAAGTCCATGAGGTCAGATCCGAGGCCTTTACCCGGCACCCGGTGGGGGTATTCCCGCAGAGAGTAGCGAATCTGCCCGGCGACGGGTCAAGTTGCAATTTCTGGCATGCCACTCATGGAGCTGGTTAATGAGTTCCCCGCGGAAGTCCCGATGAGGAAAGGGCAAAATGGCGTTTTGCGGGCTTTGGGGCCTCTTCGTCGGTAGGACTACCGCCCGACCTTACGGTTGGAATTGTCGGCAGGGGAGGTTGGCGGGGTACCTGCAGAATAGTAGGAGGTGGCAAATCGAGAATCGGTCGACATCGCCAAAAACCTTCTCGAGCCTCCAGGTCTGCAGGGACCGACCCAGGCTGCCGCCAAACCGACCGACAGGCCCTGCCGGCGGCCATTTTTGGCCATTTTCGGCATTTTTCGCCTCTTTCGGCCGGGATGGAAAAGCGGCGGCCTGAAGCCCGGGCCTGCCCGGGGAGGCCTCCTAATCGCCCGGGGGACCGGATTTGCCCCGGTGAGAGCCCCCGAAACGTCCCGAAGCCGGCCGGGAAGGCGGCCAAGGGCGAAGCACCTCGCATTGCGTTGGCAGGCCGTGCAAAGTGGCCTCCGGGCCCGCGAGACAATGCAGGGTGCCCTCGGTGTGCCCCTGAGAAATGGTTAACCAAACGAAGGACAGTGCGGCTCGGATTGCATTGGCAGGCCGTGCAAAGGGGCCCCCGGGCCCGCGAGACGTTACAGATTGCCCTCGGTGAGCCCCTGAGAAATGGTTAACCAATTGGACTTAGTCTCTGGCAGAGAGGCAAAGTGTTTTCACGAGAAATGGTTAACCAATTGGACTTAGTCTCTGGCAGAGAGGCAAAGTGTTTTCCAGAGAAATGGATAACCAATTGGACTTAGTCTCTGGCAGAGAGGCAAAGTGTTTTCACGAGAAATGGTTAACCAATTGGACTTAGTCTCTGGCAGAGAGGCAAAGTGTTTTCAAGAGAAATGGTTAACCAATTGGACTTAGTCTCTGGCGGAGAGGCAAAGTGTTTTCAAGAGAAATGGTTAACCAATTGGACTTAGTCTCTGAACGGCAGGCAAATTGTGGCCTTGAGAAATGATTAACCAATTGGACTTAGTCTCTGGCGGAGAGGCAAAGTGTTTTCTCGAGAAATAATTAACCAATGAGGCCAATGGACCTCGGGTTGCATTGGCAGGCCGGGCAATGAGGCTCTTGGGCCCGCGAGAGCAAAATCCGTGCACAGACGGAAGTCCATGAGGTCAGATCCGAGGCCTTTACCCGGCACCCGGTGGGGGTATTCCCGCAGAGAGTAGCGAATCTGCCCGGCGACGGGTCAAGTTGCAATTTCTGGCATGCCACTCATGGAGCTGGTTAATGAGTTCCCCGCGGAAGTCCCGATGAGGAAAGGGCAAAATGGCGTTTTGCGGGCTTTGGGGCCTCTTCGTCGGTAGGACTACCGCCCGACCTTACGGTTGGAATTGTCGGCAGGGGAGGTTGGCGGGGTACCTGCAGAATAGTAGGAGGTGGCAAATCGAGAATCGGTCGACATCGCCAAAAACCTTCTCGAGCCTCCAGGTCTGCAGGGACCGACCCAGGCTGCCGCCAAACCGACCGACAGGCCCTGCCGGCGGCCATTTTTGGCCATTTTCGGCATTTTTCGCCTCTTTCGGCCGGGATGGAAAAGCGGCGGCCTGAAGCCCGGGCCTGCCCGGGGAGGCCTCCTAATCGCCCGGGGGACCGGATTTGCCCCGGTGAGAGCCCCCGAAACGTCCCGAAGCCGGCCGGGAAGGCGGCCAAGGGCGAAGCACCTCGCATTGCGTTGGCAGGCCGTGCAAAGTGGCCTCCGGGCCCGCGAGACAATGCAGGGTGCCCTCGGTGTGCCCCTGAGAAATGGTTAACCAAACGAAGGACAGTGCGGCTCGGATTGCATTGGCAGGCCGTGCAAAGGGGCCCCCGGGCCCGCGAGACGTTACAGATTGCCCTCGGTGAGCCCCTGAGAAATGGTTAACCAATTGGACTTAGTCTCTGGCAGAGAGGCAAAGTGTTTTCAAGAGAAATGGTTAACCAATTGGACTTAGTCTCTGAACGGCAGGCAAATTGTGGCCTTGAGAAATGATTAACCAATTGGACTTAGTCTCTGGCGGAGAGGCAAAGTGTTTTCTCGAGAAATAATTAACCAATGAGGCCAATGGACCTCGGGTTGCATTGGCAGGCCGGGCAATGAGGCTCTTGGGCCCGCGAGAGCAAAATCCGTGCACAGACGGAAGTCCATGAGGTCAGATCCGAGGCCTTTACCCGGCACCCGGTGGGGGTATTCCCGCAGAGAGTAGCGAATCTGCCCGGCGACGGGTCAAGTTGCAATTTCTGGCATGCCACTCATGGAGCTGGTTAATGAGTTCCCCGCGGAAGTCCCGATGAGGAAAGGGCAAAATGGCGTTTTGCGGGCTTTGGGGCCTCTTCGTCGGTAGGACTACCGCCCGACCTTACGGTTGGAATTGTCGGCAGGGGAGGTTGGCGGGGTACCTGCAGAATAGTAGGAGGTGGCAAATCGAGAATCGGTCGACATCGCCAAAAACCTTCTCGAGCCTCCAGGTCTGCAGGGACCGACCCAGGCTGCCGCCAAACCGACCGACAGGCCCTGCCGGCGGCCATTTTTGGCCATTTTCGGCATTTTTCGCCTCTTTCGGCCGGGATGGAAAAGCGGCGGCCTGAAGCCCGGGCCTGCCCGGGGAGGCCTCCTAATCGCCCGGGGGACCGGATTTGCCCCGGTGAGAGCCCCCGAAACGTCCCGAAGCCGGCCGGGAAGGCGGCCAAGGGCGAAGCACCTCGCATTGCGTTGGCAGGCCGTGCAAAGTGGCCTCCGGGCCCGCGAGACAATGCAGGGTGCCCTCGGTGTGCCCCTGAGAAATGGTTAACCAAACGAAGGACAGTGCGGCTCGGATTGCATTGGCAGGCCGTGCAAAGGGGCCCCCGGGCCCGCGAGACGTTACAGATTGCCCTCGGTGAGCCCCTGAGAAATGGTTAACCAATTGGACTTAGTCTCTGGCAGAGAGGCAAAGTGTTTTCACGAGAAATGGTTAACCAATTGGACTTAGTCTCTGGCAGAGAGGCAAAGTGTTTTCCAGAGAAATGGATAACCAATTGGACTTAGTCTCTGGCAGAGAGGCAAAGTGTTTTCACGAGAAATGGTTAACCAATTGGACTTAGTCTCTGGCAGAGAGGCAAAGTGTTTTCAAGAGAAATGGTTAACCAATTGGACTTAGTCTCTGGCGGAGAGGCAAAGTGTTTTCAAGAGAAATGGTTAACCAATTGGACTTAGTCTCTGAACGGCAGGCAAATTGTGGCCTTGAGAAATGATTAACCAATTGGACTTAGTCTCTGGCGGAGAGGCAAAGTGTTTTCTCGAGAAATAATTAACCAATGAGGCCAATGGACCTCGGGTTGCATTGGCAGGCCGGGCAATGAGGCTCTTGGGCCCGCGAGAGCAAAATCCGTGCACAGACGGAAGTCCATGAGGTCAGATCCGAGGCCTTTACCCGGCACCCGGTGGGGGTATTCCCGCAGAGAGTAGCGAATCTGCCCGGCGACGGGTCAAGTTGCAATTTCTGGCATGCCACTCATGGAGCTGGTTAATGAGTTCCCCGCGGAAGTCCCGATGAGGAAAGGGCAAAATGGCGTTTTGCGGGCTTTGGGGCCTCTTCGTCGGTAGGACTACCGCCCGACCTTACGGTTGGAATTGTCGGCAGGGGAGGTTGGCGGGGTACCTGCAGAATAGTAGGAGGTGGCAAATCGAGAATCGGTCGACATCGCCAAAAACCTTCTCGAGCCTCCAGGTCTGCAGGGACCGACCCAGGCTGCCGCCAAACCGACCGACAGGCCCTGCCGGCGGCCATTTTTGGCCATTTTCGGCATTTTTCGCCTCTTTCGGCCGGGATGGAAAAGCGGCGGCCTGAAGCCCGGGCCTGCCCGGGGAGGCCTCCTAATCGCCCGGGGGACCGGATTTGCCCCGGTGAGAGCCCCCGAAACGTCCCGAAGCCGGCCGGGAAGGCGGCCAAGGGCGAAGCACCTCGCATTGCGTTGGCAGGCCGTGCAAAGTGGCCTCCGGGCCCGCGAGACAATGCAGGGTGCCCTCGGTGTGCCCCTGAGAAATGGTTAACCAAACGAAGGACAGTGCGGCTCGGATTGCATTGGCAGGCCGTGCAAAGGGGCCCCCGGGCCCGCGAGACGTTACAGATTGCCCTCGGTGAGCCCCTGAGAAATGGTTAACCAATTGGACTTAGTCTCTGGCAGAGAGGCAAAGTGTTTTCAAGAGAAATGGATAACCAATTGGACTTAGTCTCTGGCAGAGAGGCAAAGTGTTTTCACGAGAAATGGTTAACCAATTGGACTTCGTCTCTGGCAGAGAGGCAAAGTGTTTTCAAGAGAAATGGTTAACCAATTGGACTTAGTCTCTGGCGGAGAGACAAAGTGTTTTCAAGAGAAATGGTTAACCAATTGGACTTGGTCTCTGGCAGAGAGGCAAAGTGTTTTCAAGAGAAATGGTTAACCAATTGGACTTGGTCTCTGAACGGCAGGCAAATTGTGGCCTTGAGAAATGATTAACCAATTGGACTTAGTCTCTGGCGGAGAGGCAAAGTGTTTTCACGAGAAATGGTTAACCAATTGGACTTCGTCTCTGGCAGAGAGGCAAAGTGTTTTCAAGAGAAATGGTTAACCAATTGGACTTAGTCTCTGGCAGAGAGGCAAAGTGTTTTCACGAGAAATGGATAACCAATTGGACTTAGTCTCTGGCAGAGAGGCAAAGTGTTTTCCTGAGAAATGGTTAACCAATTGGACTTAGTCTCTGGCAGAGAGGCAAAGCGTTTTCCTGAGAAATGGTTAACCAATTGAACTTAGTCTCTGGCAGAGAGGCAAAGTGTTTTCAAGAGAAATGGTTAACCAATTGGACTTAGTCTCTGGCGGAGAGACAAAGTGTTTTCCAGAGAAATGGATAACCAATTGGACTTAGTCTCTGGCAGAGAGGCAAAGTGTTTTCACGAGAAATGGTTAACCAATTGGACTTAGTCTCTGGCAGAGAGGCAAAGTGTTTTCAAGAGAAATGGTTAACCAATTGGACTTAGTCTCTGGCAGAGAGGCAAAGTGTTTTCAAGAGAAATGGTTAACCAATTGGACTTAGTCTCTGAACGGCAGGCAAATTGTGGCCTTGAGAAATGATTAACCAATTGGACTTAGTCTCTGGCGGAGAGGCAAAGTGTTTTCTCGAGAAATAATTAACCAATGAGGCCAATGGACCTCGGGTTGCATTGGCAGGCCGGGCAATGAGGCTCTTGGGCCCGCGAGAGCAAAATCCGTGCACAGACGGAAGTCCATGAGGTCAGATCCGAGGCCTTTACCCGGCACCCGGTGGGGGTATTCCCGCAGAGAGTAGCGGGTGTGCCCGGCGACGGGTCAAGTTGCAATTTCTGGCATACCACTCCTGGAGCTGGTTAATGAGTTCCCCTCGGAAGTCCCGATGAGGAAAGGGCAAAATGGCGTTTTGCGGGCTTTGGGGCCTCTTCGTCGGTAGGACTACCGCCCGACCTTACGGTTGGAATTGTCGGCAGGGGAGGTTGGCGGGGTACCTGCAGAATAGTAGGAGGTGGCAAATCGAGAATCGGTCGACATCGCCAAAAACCTTCTCGAGCCTCCAGGTCTGCAGGGACCGACCCAGGCTGCCGCCAAACCGACCGAGAGGCCCTGCCGGCGGCCATTTTTGGCCATTTTCGGCATTTTTCGCCTCTTTCGGCCGGGATGGAAAAGCGGCGGCCTGAAGCCCGGGCCTGCCCGGGGAGGCCTCCTAATCGCCCGGGGGACCGGATTTGCCCCGGTGAGAGCCCCCGAAACGTCCCGAAGCCGGCCGGGAAGGCGGCCAAGGGCGAAGCACCTCGCATTGCGTTGGCAGGCCGTGCAAAGTGGCCTCCGGGCCCGCGAGACAATGCAGGGTGCCCTCGGTGTGCCCCTGAGAAATGGTTAACCAAACGAAGGACAGTGCGGCTCGGATTGCATTGGCAGGCCGTGCAAAGGGGCCCCCGGGCCCGCGAGACGTTACAGATTGCCCTCGGTGAGCCCCTGAGAAATGGTTAACCAATTGGACTTAGTCTCTGGCAGAGAGACAAAGTGTTTTCACGAGAAATGGTTAACCAATTGGACTTAGTCTCTGGCAGAGAGGCAAAGTGTTTTCAAGAGAAATGGTTAACCAATTGGACTTCGTCTCTGGCGGAGAGACAAAGTGTTTTCCAGAGAAACGGATAACCAATTGGACTTTTTCTCTGAACGGCAGGCAAATTGTGGCCTTGAGAAATGATTAACCAATTGGACTTAGTCTCTGGCGGAGAGACCAAGTATTTTCACGAGAAATGGTTAACCAATTGGACTTAGTCTCTGGCAGAGAGACAAAGTGTTTTCACGAGAAATGGTTAACCAATTGGACTTAGTCTCTGGCAGAGAGGCAAAGTGTTTTCAAGAGAAATGGTTAACCAATTGGACTTAGTCTCTGGCGGAGAGACAAAGTGTTTTCCAGAGAAATGGATAACCAATTGGACTTAGTCTCTGGCAGAGAGGCAAAGTGTTTTCACGAGAAATGGTTAACCAATTGGACTTAGTCTCTGGCAGAGAGGCAAAGTGTTTTCAAGAGAAATGGTTAACCAATTGGACTTAGTCTCTGGCAGAGAGGCAAAGTGTTTTCAAGAGAAATGGTTAACCAATTGGACTTAGTCTCTGAACGGCAGGCAAATTGTGGCCTTGAGAAATGATTAACCAATTGGACTTAGTCTCTGGCGGAGAGGCAAAGTGTTTTCTCGAGAAATAATTAACCAATGAGGCCAATGGACCTCGGGTTGCATTGGCAGGCCGGGCAATGAGGCTCTTGGGCCCGCGAGAGCAAAATCCGTGCACAGACGGAAGTCCATGAGGTCAGATCCGAGGCCTTTACCCGGCACCCGGTGGGGGTATTCCCGCAGAGAGTAGCGGGTGTGCCCGGCGACGGGTCAAGTTGCAATTTCTGGCATACCACTCCTGGAGCTGGTTAATGAGTTCCCCTCGGAAGTCCCGATGAGGAAAGGGCAAAATGGCGTTTTGCGGGCTTTGGGGCCTCTTCGTCGGTAGGACTACCGCCCGACCTTACGGTTGGAATTGTCGGCAGGGGAGGTTGGCGGGGTACCTGCAGAATAGTAGGAGGTGGCAAATCGAGAATCGGTCGACATCGCCAAAAACCTTCTCGAGCCTCCAGGTCTGCAGGGACCGACCCAGGCTGCCGCCAAACCGACCGAGAGGCCCTGCCGGCGGCCATTTTTGGCCATTTTCGGCATTTTTCGCCTCTTTCGGCCGGGATGGAAAAGCGGCGGCCTGAAGCCCGGGCCTGCCCGGGGAGGCCTCCTAATCGCCCGGGGGACCGGATTTGCCCCGGTGAGAGCCCCCGAAACGTCCCGAAGCCGGCCGGGAAGGCGGCCAAGGGCGAAGCACCTCGCATTGCGTTGGCAGGCCGTGCAAAGTGGCCTCCGGGCCCGCGAGACAATGCAGGGTGCCCTCGGTGTGCCCCTGAGAAATGGTTAACCAAACGAAGGACAGTGCGGCTCGGATTGCATTGGCAGGCCGTGCAAAGGGGCCCCCGGGCCCGCGAGACGTTACAGATTGCCCTCGGTGAGCCCCTGAGAAATGGTTAACCAATTGGACTTAGTCTCTGGCAGAGAGACAAAGTGTTTTCACGAGAAATGGTTAACCAATTGGACTTAGTCTCTGGCAGAGAGGCAAAGTGTTTTCAAGAGAAATGGTTAACCAATTGGACTTAGTCTCTGGCGGAGAGACAAAGTGTTTTCCAGAGAAATGGATAACCAATTGGACTTTTTCTCTGAACGGCAGGCAAATTGTGGCCTTGAGAAATGATTAACCAATTGGACTTAGTCTCTGGCGGAGAGACCAAGTATTTTCACGAGAAATGGTTAACCAATTGGACTTAGTCTCTGGCAGAGAGGCAAAGTGTTTTCACGAGAAATGGTTAACCAATTGGAATTAGTCTCTGGCAGAGAGGCAAAGTGTTTTCACGAGAAATGGTTAACCAATTGGACTTAGTCTCTGGCGGAGAGACAAAGTGTTTTCAAGAGAAATGGATAACCAATTGGACTTAGTCTCTGGCAGAGAGGCAAAGTGTTTTCACGAGAAATGGTTAACCAATTGGACTTAGTCTCTGGCGGAGAGACAAAGTGTTTTCAAGAGAAATGGTTAACCAATTGGACTTAGTCTCTGGCAGAGAGGCAAAGTGTTTTCAAGAGAAATGGTTAACCAATTGGAATTAGTCTCTGGCAGAGAGGCAAAGTGTTTTCACGAGAAATGGTTAACCAATTGGACTTAGTCTCTGGCGGAGAGACAAAGTGTTTTCAAGAGAAATGGATAACCAATTGGACTTAGTCTCTGGCAGAGAGGCAAAGTGTTTTCACGAGAAATGGTTAACCAATTGGACTTAGTCTCTGGCGGAGAGACAAAGTGTTTTCAAGAGAAATGGTTAACCAATTGGACTTAGTCTCTGGCAGAGAGGCAAAGTGTTTTCAAGAGAAATGGTTAACCAATTGGACTTCGTCTCTGGCAGAGAGGCAAAGTGTTTTCAAGAGAAATGGTTAACCAATTGGACTTGGTCTCTGAACGGCAGGCAAATTGTGGCCTTGAGAAATGATTAACCAATTGGACTTAGTCTCTGGCGGAGAGACAAAGTGTTTTCAAGAGAAATGGTTAACCAATTGGACTTCGTCTCTGGCAGAGAGGCAAAGTGTTTTCAAGAGAAATGGTTAACCAATTGGACTTGGTCTCTGAACGGCAGGCAAATTGTGGCCTTGAGAAATGATTAACCAATTGGACTTAGTCTCTGGCGGAGAGGCAAAGTGTTTTCACGAGAAATGGTTAAACAATTGGACTTAGTCTCTGGCGGAGAGACAAAGTGTTTTCCAGAGAAATGGATAACCAATTGGACTTAGTCTCTGGGCAGAGAGGCAAAGTGTTTTCACGAGAAATGGTTAACCAATTGGACTTAGTCTCTGGCAGAGAGGCAAAGTGTTTTCAAGAGAAATGGTTAACCAATTGGACTTAGTCTCTGGCAGAGAGGCAAAGTGTTTTCAAGAGAAATGGTTAACCAATTGGACTTAGTCTCTGAACGGCAGGCAAATTGTGGCCTTGAGAAATGATTAACCAATTGGACTTAGTCTCTGGCGGAGAGGCAAAGTGTTTTCTCGAGAAATAATTAACCAATGAGGCCAATGGACCTCGGGTTGCATTGGCAGGCCGGGCAATGAGGCTCTTGGGCCCGCGAGAGCAAAATCCGTGCACAGACGGAAGTCCATGAGGTCAGATCCGAGGCCTTTACCCGGCACCCGGTGGGGGTATTCCCGCAGAGAGTAGCGAATCTGCCCGGCGACGGGTCAAGTTGCAATTTCTGGCATGCCACTCATGGAGCTGGTTAATGAGTTCCCCGCGGAAGTCCCGATGAGGAAAGGGCAAAATGGCGTTTTGCGGGCTTTGGGGCCTCTTCGTCGGTAGGACTACCGCCCGACCTTACGGTTGGAATTGTCGGCAGGGGAGGTTGGCGGGGTACCTGCAGAATAGTAGGAGGTGGCAAATCGAGAATCGGTCGACATCGCCAAAAACCTTCTCGAGCCTCCAGGTCTGCAGGGACCGACCCAGGCTGCCGCCAAACCGACCGACAGGCCCTGCCGGCGGCCATTTTTGGCCATTTTCGGCATTTTTCGCCTCTTTCGGCCGGGATGGAAAAGCGGCGGCCTGAAGCCCGGGCCTGCCCGGGGAGGCCTCCTAATCGCCCGGGGGACCGGATTTGCCCCGGTGAGAGCCCCCGAAACGTCCCGAAGCCGGCCGGGAAGGCGGCCAAGGGCGAAGCACCTCGCATTGCGTTGGCAGGCCGTGCAAAGTGGCCTCCGGGCCCGCGAGACAATGCAGGGTGCCCTCGGTGTGCCCCTGAGAAATGGTTAACCAAACGAAGGACAGTGCGGCTCGGATTGCATTGGCAGGCCGTGCAAAGGGGCCCCCGGGCCCGCGAGACGTTACAGATTGCCCTCGGTGAGCCCCTGAGAAATGGTTAACCAATTGGACTTAGTCTCTGGCAGAGAGGCAAAGTGTTTTCACGAGAAATGGTTAACCAATTGGACTTAGTCTCTGGCAGAGAGGCAAAGTGTTTTCCAGAGAAATGGATAACCAATTGGACTTAGTCTCTGGCAGAGAGGCAAAGTGTTTTCACGAGAAATGGTTAACCAATTGGACTTAGTCTCTGGCAGAGAGGCAAAGTGTTTTCAAGAGAAATGGTTAACCAATTGGACTTAGTCTCTGGCGGAGAGGCAAAGTGTTTTCAAGAGAAATGGTTAACCAATTGGACTTAGTCTCTGAACGGCAGGCAAATTGTGGCCTTGAGAAATGATTAACCAATTGGACTTAGTCTCTGGCGGAGAGGCAAAGTGTTTTCTCGAGAAATAATTAACCAATGAGGCCAATGGACCTCGGGTTGCATTGGCAGGCCGGGCAATGAGGCTCTTGGGCCCGCGAGAGCAAAATCCGTGCACAGACGGAAGTCCATGAGGTCAGATCCGAGGCCTTTACCCGGCACCCGGTGGGGGTATTCCCGCAGAGAGTAGCGAATCTGCCCGGCGACGGGTCAAGTTGCAATTTCTGGCATGCCACTCATGGAGCTGGTTAATGAGTTCCCCGCGGAAGTCCCGATGAGGAAAGGGCAAAATGGCGTTTTGCGGGCTTTGGGGCCTCTTCGTCGGTAGGACTACCGCCCGACCTTACGGTTGGAATTGTCGGCAGGGGAGGTTGGCGGGGTACCTGCAGAATAGTAGGAGGTGGCAAATCGAGAATCGGTCGACATCGCCAAAAACCTTCTCGAGCCTCCAGGTCTGCAGGGACCGACCCAGGCTGCCGCCAAACCGACCGACAGGCCCTGCCGGCGGCCATTTTTGGCCATTTTCGGCATTTTTCGCCTCTTTCGGCCGGGATGGAAAAGCGGCGGCCTGAAGCCCGGGCCTGCCCGGGGAGGCCTCCTAATCGCCCGGGGGACCGGATTTGCCCCGGTGAGAGCCCCCGAAACGTCCCGAAGCCGGCCGGGAAGGCGGCCAAGGGCGAAGCACCTCGCATTGCGTTGGCAGGCCGTGCAAAGTGGCCTCCGGGCCCGCGAGACAATGCAGGGTGCCCTCGGTGTGCCCCTGAGAAATGGTTAACCAAACGAAGGACAGTGCGGCTCGGATTGCATTGGCAGGCCGTGCAAAGGGGCCCCCGGGCCCGCGAGACGTTACAGATTGCCCTCGGTGAGCCCCTGAGAAATGGTTAACCAATTGGACTTAGTCTCTGGCAGAGAGGCAAAGTGTTTTCAAGAGAAATGGTTAACCAATTGGACTTAGTCTCTGGCGGAGAGACAAAGTGTTTTCAAGAGAAATGGTTAACCAATTGGACTTAGTCTCTGGCAGAGAGGCAAAGTGTTTTCAAGAGAAATGGTTAACCAATTGGACTTTTTCTCTGAACGGCAGGCAAATTGTGGCCTTGAGAAATGATTAACCAATTGGACTTAGTCTCTGGCGGAGAGACCAAGTATTTTCACGAGAAATGGTTAACCAATTGGACTTAGTCTCTGGCAGAGAGGCAAAGTGTTTTCACGAGAAATGGTTAACCAATTGGAATTAGTCTCTGGCAGAGAGGCAAAGTGTTTTCACGAGAAATGGTTAACCAATTGGACTTAGTCTCTGGCGGAGAGACAAAGTGTTTTCAAGAGAAATGGATAACCAATTGGACTTAGTCTCTGGCAGAGAGGCAAAGTGTTTTCACGAGAAATGGTTAACCAATTGGACTTAGTCTCTGGCGGAGAGACAAAGTGTTTTCAAGAGAAATGGTTAACCAATTGGACTTAGTCTCTGGCAGAGAGGCAAAGTGTTTTCAAGAGAAATGGTTAACCAATTGGACTTGGTCTCTGAACGGCAGGCAAATTGTGGCCTTGAGAAATGAATAACCAATTGGACTTAGTCTCTGGAGGAGAGACAAAGTGTTTTCACGAGAAATGGTTAACCAATTGGACTTAGTCTCTGGCAGAGAGGCAAAGTGTTTTCAAGAGAAATGGTTAACCAATTGGACTTGGTCTCTGAACGGCAGGCAAATTGTGGCCTTGAGAAATGATTAACCAATTGGACTTAGTCTCTGGCGGAGAGACAAAGTGTTTTCACGAGAAATGGTTAACCAATTGGACTTAGTCTCTGGCAGAGAGACAAAGTGTATTCACGAGAAATGGTTAACCAATTGGACTTAGTCTCTGGCAGAGAGGCAAAGTGTTTTCACGAGAAATGGATAACCAATTGGACTTAGTCTCTGGCAGAGAGGCAAAGCGTTTTCAAGAGAAATGGTTAACCAATTGGACTTAGTCTCTGGCAGAGAGGCAAAGTGTTTTCACGAGAAATGGTTAACCAATTGGACTTAGTCTCTGGCGGAGAGGCAAAGTGTTTTCAAGAGAAATGATTAACCAATTGGACTTAGTCTCTGGCGGAGAGACAAAGTGTTTTCAAGAGAAATGGTTAACCAATTGGACTTAGTCTCTGGCAGAGAGGCAAAGTGTTTTCAAGAGAAATGGTTAACCAATTGGACTTAGTCTCTGGCAGAGAGGCAAAGTGTTTTCCAGAGAAATGGTTAACCAATTGGACTTAGTCTCTGGCGGAGAGACAAAGTGTTTTCAAGAGAAATGGATAACCAATTGGACTTAGTCTCTGGCAGAGAGGCAAAGTGTTTTCACGAGAAATGGTTAACCAATTGGACTTAGTCTCTGGCAGAGAGGCAAAGTGTTTTCAAGAGAAATGGATAACCAATTGGACTTAGTCTCTGGCGGAGAGACAAAGTGTTTTCAAGAGAAATGGTTAACCAATTGGACTTCGTCTCTGGCAGAGAGGCAAAGTGTTTTCAAGAGAAATGGTTAACCAATTGGACTTGGTCTCTGAACGGCAGGCAAATTGTGGCCTTGAGAAATGATTAACCAATTGGACTTAGTCTCTGGCGGAGAGGCAAAGTGTTTTCACGAGAAATGGTTAAACAATTGGACTTAGTCTCTGGCGGAGAGACAAAGTGTTTTCCAGAGAAATGGATAACCAATTGGACTTAGTCTCTGGGCAGAGAGGCAAAGTGTTTTCACGAGAAATGGTTAACCAATTGGACTTAGTCTCTGGCAGAGAGGCAAAGTGTTTTCAAGAGAAATGGTTAACCAATTGGACTTAGTCTCTGGCAGAGAGGCAAAGTGTTTTCAAGAGAAATGGTTAACCAATTGGACTTAGTCTCTGAACGGCAGGCAAATTGTGGCCTTGAGAAATGATTAACCAATTGGACTTAGTCTCTGGCGGAGAGGCAAAGTGTTTTCTCGAGAAATAATTAACCAATGAGGCCAATGGACCTCGGGTTGCATTGGCAGGCCGGGCAATGAGGCTCTTGGGCCCGCGAGAGCAAAATCCGTGCACAGACGGAAGTCCATGAGGTCAGATCCGAGGCCTTTACCCGGCACCCGGTGGGGGTATTCCCGCAGAGAGTAGCGAATCTGCCCGGCGACGGGTCAAGTTGCAATTTCTGGCATGCCACTCATGGAGCTGGTTAATGAGTTCCCCGCGGAAGTCCCGATGAGGAAAGGGCAAAATGGCGTTTTGCGGGCTTTGGGGCCTCTTCGTCGGTAGGACTACCGCCCGACCTTACGGTTGGAATTGTCGGCAGGGGAGGTTGGCGGGGTACCTGCAGAATAGTAGGAGGTGGCAAATCGAGAATCGGTCGACATCGCCAAAAACCTTCTCGAGCCTCCAGGTCTGCAGGGACCGACCCAGGCTGCCGCCAAACCGACCGACAGGCCCTGCCGGCGGCCATTTTTGGCCATTTTCGGCATTTTTCGCCTCTTTCGGCCGGGATGGAAAAGCGGCGGCCTGAAGCCCGGGCCTGCCCGGGGAGGCCTCCTAATCGCCCGGGGGACCGGATTTGCCCCGGTGAGAGCCCCCGAAACGTCCCGAAGCCGGCCGGGAAGGCGGCCAAGGGCGAAGCACCTCGCATTGCGTTGGCAGGCCGTGCAAAGTGGCCTCCGGGCCCGCGAGACAATGCAGGGTGCCCTCGGTGTGCCCCTGAGAAATGGTTAACCAAACGAAGGACAGTGCGGCTCGGATTGCATTGGCAGGCCGTGCAAAGGGGCCCCCGGGCCCGCGAGACGTTACAGATTGCCCTCGGTGAGCCCCTGAGAAATGGTTAACCAATTGGACTTAGTCTCTGGCAGAGAGGCAAAGTGTTTTCACGAGAAATGGTTAACCAATTGGACTTAGTCTCTGGCAGAGAGGCAAAGTGTTTTCCAGAGAAATGGATAACCAATTGGACTTAGTCTCTGGCAGAGAGGCAAAGTGTTTTCACGAGAAATGGTTAACCAATTGGACTTAGTCTCTGGCAGAGAGGCAAAGTGTTTTCAAGAGAAATGGTTAACCAATTGGACTTAGTCTCTGGCGGAGAGGCAAAGTGTTTTCAAGAGAAATGGTTAACCAATTGGACTTAGTCTCTGAACGGCAGGCAAATTGTGGCCTTGAGAAATGATTAACCAATTGGACTTAGTCTCTGGCGGAGAGGCAAAGTGTTTTCTCGAGAAATAATTAACCAATGAGGCCAATGGACCTCGGGTTGCATTGGCAGGCCGGGCAATGAGGCTCTTGGGCCCGCGAGAGCAAAATCCGTGCACAGACGGAAGTCCATGAGGTCAGATCCGAGGCCTTTACCCGGCACCCGGTGGGGGTATTCCCGCAGAGAGTAGCGAATCTGCCCGGCGACGGGTCAAGTTGCAATTTCTGGCATGCCACTCATGGAGCTGGTTAATGAGTTCCCCGCGGAAGTCCCGATGAGGAAAGGGCAAAATGGCGTTTTGCGGGCTTTGGGGCCTCTTCGTCGGTAGGACTACCGCCCGACCTTACGGTTGGAATTGTCGGCAGGGGAGGTTGGCGGGGTACCTGCAGAATAGTAGGAGGTGGCAAATCGAGAATCGGTCGACATCGCCAAAAACCTTCTCGAGCCTCCAGGTCTGCAGGGACCGACCCAGGCTGCCGCCAAACCGACCGACAGGCCCTGCCGGCGGCCATTTTTGGCCATTTTCGGCATTTTTCGCCTCTTTCGGCCGGGATGGAAAAGCGGCGGCCTGAAGCCCGGGCCTGCCCGGGGAGGCCTCCTAATCGCCCGGGGGACCGGATTTGCCCCGGTGAGAGCCCCCGAAACGTCCCGAAGCCGGCCGGGAAGGCGGCCAAGGGCGAAGCACCTCGCATTGCGTTGGCAGGCCGTGCAAAGTGGCCTCCGGGCCCGCGAGACAATGCAGGGTGCCCTCGGTGTGCCCCTGAGAAATGGTTAACCAAACGAAGGACAGTGCGGCTCGGATTGCATTGGCAGGCCGTGCAAAGGGGCCCCCGGGCCCGCGAGACGTTACAGATTGCCCTCGGTGAGCCCCTGAGAAATGGTTAACCAATTGGACTTAGTCTCTGGCAGAGAGGCAAAGTGTTTTCAAGAGAAATGGTTAACCAATTGGACTTAGTCTCTGGCGGAGAGACAAAGTGTTTTCAAGAGAAATGGTTAACCAATTGGACTTAGTCTCTGGCAGAGAGGCAAAGTGTTTTCAAGAGAAATGGTTAACCAATTGGACTTTTTCTCTGAACGGCAGGCAAATTGTGGCCTTGAGAAATGATTAACCAATTGGACTTAGTCTCTGGCGGAGAGACCAAGTATTTTCACGAGAAATGGTTAACCAATTGGACTTAGTCTCTGGCAGAGAGGCAAAGTGTTTTCACGAGAAATGGTTAACCAATTGGAATTAGTCTCTGGCAGAGAGGCAAAGTGTTTTCACGAGAAATGGTTAACCAATTGGACTTAGTCTCTGGCGGAGAGACAAAGTGTTTTCAAGAGAAATGGATAACCAATTGGACTTAGTCTCTGGCAGAGAGGCAAAGTGTTTTCACGAGAAATGGTTAACCAATTGGACTTAGTCTCTGGCGGAGAGACAAAGTGTTTTCAAGAGAAATGGTTAACCAATTGGACTTAGTCTCTGGCAGAGAGGCAAAGTGTTTTCAAGAGAAATGGTTAACCAATTGGACTTGGTCTCTGAACGGCAGGCAAATTGTGGCCTTGAGAAATGAATAACCAATTGGACTTAGTCTCTGGAGGAGAGACAAAGTGTTTTCACGAGAAATGGTTAACCAATTGGACTTAGTCTCTGGCAGAGAGGCAAAGTGTTTTCAAGAGAAATGGTTAACCAATTGGACTTGGTCTCTGAACGGCAGGCAAATTGTGGCCTTGAGAAATGATTAACCAATTGGACTTAGTCTCTGGCGGAGAGACAAAGTGTTTTCACGAGAAATGGTTAACCAATTGGACTTAGTCTCTGGCAGAGAGACAAAGTGTATTCACGAGAAATGGTTAACCAATTGGACTTAGTCTCTGGCAGAGAGGCAAAGTGTTTTCACGAGAAATGGATAACCAATTGGACTTAGTCTCTGGCAGAGAGGCAAAGCGTTTTCAAGAGAAATGGTTAACCAATTGGACTTAGTCTCTGGCAGAGAGGCAAAGTGTTTTCACGAGAAATGGTTAACCAATTGGACTTAGTCTCTGGCGGAGAGGCAAAGTGTTTTCAAGAGAAATGATTAACCAATTGGACTTAGTCTCTGGCGGAGAGACAAAGTGTTTTCAAGAGAAATGGTTAACCAATTGGACTTAGTCTCTGGCAGAGAGGCAAAGTGTTTTCAAGAGAAATGGTTAACCAATTGGACTTAGTCTCTGGCAGAGAGGCAAAGTGTTTTCAAGAGAAATGGTTAACCAATTGGACTTAGTCTCTGGCGGAGAGGCAAAGTGTTTTCAAGAGAAATGGTTAACCAATTGGACTTAGTCTCTGAACGGCAGGCAAATTGTGGCCTTGAGAAATGATTAACCAATTGGACTTAGTCTCTGGCGGAGAGGCAAAGTGTTTTCTCGAGAAATAATTAACCAATGAGGCCAATGGACCTCGGGTTGCATTGGCAGGCCGGGCAATGAGGCTCTTGGGCCCGCGAGAGCAAAATCCGTGCACAGACGGAAGTCCATGAGGTCAGATCCGAGGCCTTTACCCGGCACCCGGTGGGGGTATTCCCGCAGAGAGTAGCGAATCTGCCCGGCGACGGGTCAAGTTGCAATTTCTGGCATGCCACTCATGGAGCTGGTTAATGAGTTCCCCGCGGAAGTCCCGATGAGGAAAGGGCAAAATGGCGTTTTGCGGGCTTTGGGGCCTCTTCGTCGGTAGGACTACCGCCCGACCTTACGGTTGGAATTGTCGGCAGGGGAGGTTGGCGGGGTACCTGCAGAATAGTAGGAGGTGGCAAATCGAGAATCGGTCGACATCGCCAAAAACCTTCTCGAGCCTCCAGGTCTGCAGGGACCGACCCAGGCTGCCGCCAAACCGACCGACAGGCCCTGCCGGCGGCCATTTTTGGCCATTTTCGGCATTTTTCGCCTCTTTCGGCCGGGATGGAAAAGCGGCGGCCTGAAGCCCGGGCCTGCCCGGGGAGGCCTCCTAATCGCCCGGGGGACCGGATTTGCCCCGGTGAGAGCCCCCGAAACGTCCCGAAGCCGGCCGGGAAGGCGGCCAAGGGCGAAGCACCTCGCATTGCGTTGGCAGGCCGTGCAAAGTGGCCTCCGGGCCCGCGAGACAATGCAGGGTGCCCTCGGTGTGCCCCTGAGAAATGGTTAACCAAACGAAGGACAGTGCGGCTCGGATTGCATTGGCAGGCCGTGCAAAGGGGCCCCCGGGCCCGCGAGACGTTACAGATTGCCCTCGGTGAGCCCCTGAGAAATGGTTAACCAATTGGACTTAGTCTCTGGCAGAGAGGCAAAGTGTTTTCAAGAGAAATGGTTAACCAATTGGACTTAGTCTCTGGCGGAGAGACAAAGTGTTTTCAAGAGAAATGGTTAACCAATTGGACTTAGTCTCTGGCAGAGAGGCAAAGTGTTTTCAAGAGAAATGGTTAACCAATTGGACTTTTTCTCTGAACGGCAGGCAAATTGTGGCCTTGAGAAATGATTAACCAATTGGACTTAGTCTCTGGCGGAGAGACCAAGTATTTTCACGAGAAATGGTTAACCAATTGGACTTAGTCTCTGGCAGAGAGGCAAAGTGTTTTCACGAGAAATGGTTAACCAATTGGAATTAGTCTCTGGCAGAGAGGCAAAGTGTTTTCACGAGAAATGGTTAACCAATTGGACTTAGACTCTGGCGGAGAGACAAAGTGTTTTCAAGAGAAATGGATAACCAATTGGACTTAGTCTCTGGCAGAGAGGCAAAGTGTTTTCACGAGAAATGGTTAACCAATTGGACTTAGTCTCTGGCGGAGAGACAAAGTGTTTTCAAGAGAAATGGTTAACCAATTGGACTTAGTCTCTGGCAGAGAGGCAAAGTGTTTTCAAGAGAAATGGTTAACCAATTGGAATTAGTCTCTGGCAGAGAGGCAAAGTGTTTTCACGAGAAATGGTTAACCAATTGGACTTAGTCTCTGGCGGAGAGACAAAGTGTTTTCAAGAGAAATGGATAACCAATTGGACTTAGTCTCTGGCAGAGAGGCAAAGTGTTTTCACGAGAAATGGTTAACCAATTGGACTTAGTCTCTGGCGGAGAGACAAAGTGTTTTCAAGAGAAATGGTTAACCAATTGGACTTAGTCTCTGGCAGAGAGGCAAAGTGTTTTCAAGAGAAATGGTTAACCAATTGGACTTCGTCTCTGGCAGAGAGGCAAAGTGTTTTCAAGAGAAATGGTTAACCAATTGGACTTGGTCTCTGAACGGCAGGCAAATTGTGGCCTTGAGAAATGATTAACCAATTGGACTTAGTCTCTGGCGGAGAGACAAAGTGTTTTCAAGAGAAATGGTTAACCAATTGGACTTCGTCTCTGGCAGAGAGGCAAAGTGTTTTCAAGAGAAATGGTTAACCAATTGGACTTGGTCTCTGAACGGCAGGCAAATTGTGGCCTTGAGAAATGATTAACCAATTGGACTTAGTCTCTGGCGGAGAGGCAAAGTGTTTTCACGAGAAATGGTTAAACAATTGGACTTAGTCTCTGGCGGAGAGACAAAGTGTTTTCCAGAGAAATGGATAACCAATTGGACTTAGTCTCTGGGCAGAGAGGCAAAGTGTTTTCACGAGAAATGGTTAACCAATTGGACTTAGTCTCTGGCAGAGAGGCAAAGTGTTTTCAAGAGAAATGGTTAACCAATTGGACTTAGTCTCTGGCAGAGAGGCAAAGTGTTTTCAAGAGAAATGGTTAACCAATTGGACTTAGTCTCTGAACGGCAGGCAAATTGTGGCCTTGAGAAATGATTAACCAATTGGACTTAGTCTCTGGCGGAGAGGCAAAGTGTTTTCTCGAGAAATAATTAACCAATGAGGCCAATGGACCTCGGGTTGCATTGGCAGGCCGGGCAATGAGGCTCTTGGGCCCGCGAGAGCAAAATCCGTGCACAGACGGAAGTCCATGAGGTCAGATCCGAGGCCTTTACCCGGCACCCGGTGGGGGTATTCCCGCAGAGAGTAGCGAATCTGCCCGGCGACGGGTCAAGTTGCAATTTCTGGCATGCCACTCATGGAGCTGGTTAATGAGTTCCCCGCGGAAGTCCCGATGAGGAAAGGGCAAAATGGCGTTTTGCGGGCTTTGGGGCCTCTTCGTCGGTAGGACTACCGCCCGACCTTACGGTTGGAATTGTCGGCAGGGGAGGTTGGCGGGGTACCTGCAGAATAGTAGGAGGTGGCAAATCGAGAATCGGTCGACATCGCCAAAAACCTTCTCGAGCCTCCAGGTCTGCAGGGACCGACCCAGGCTGCCGCCAAACCGACCGACAGGCCCTGCCGGCGGCCATTTTTGGCCATTTTCGGCATTTTTCGCCTCTTTCGGCCGGGATGGAAAAGCGGCGGCCTGAAGCCCGGGCCTGCCCGGGGAGGCCTCCTAATCGCCCGGGGGACCGGATTTGCCCCGGTGAGAGCCCCCGAAACGTCCCGAAGCCGGCCGGGAAGGCGGCCAAGGGCGAAGCACCTCGCATTGCGTTGGCAGGCCGTGCAAAGTGGCCTCCGGGCCCGCGAGACAATGCAGGGTGCCCTCGGTGTGCCCCTGAGAAATGGTTAACCAAACGAAGGACAGTGCGGCTCGGATTGCATTGGCAGGCCGTGCAAAGGGGCCCCCGGGCCCGCGAGACGTTACAGATTGCCCTCGGTGAGCCCCTGAGAAATGGTTAACCAATTGGACTTAGTCTCTGGCAGAGAGGCAAAGTGTTTTCACGAGAAATGGTTAACCAATTGGACTTAGTCTCTGGCAGAGAGGCAAAGTGTTTTCCAGAGAAATGGATAACCAATTGGACTTAGTCTCTGGCAGAGAGGCAAAGTGTTTTCACGAGAAATGGTTAACCAATTGGACTTAGTCTCTGGCAGAGAGGCAAAGTGTTTTCAAGAGAAATGGTTAACCAATTGGACTTAGTCTCTGGCGGAGAGGCAAAGTGTTTTCAAGAGAAATGGTTAACCAATTGGACTTAGTCTCTGAACGGCAGGCAAATTGTGGCCTTGAGAAATGATTAACCAATTGGACTTAGTCTCTGGCGGAGAGGCAAAGTGTTTTCTCGAGAAATAATTAACCAATGAGGCCAATGGACCTCGGGTTGCATTGGCAGGCCGGGCAATGAGGCTCTTGGGCCCGCGAGAGCAAAATCCGTGCACAGACGGAAGTCCATGAGGTCAGATCCGAGGCCTTTACCCGGCACCCGGTGGGGGTATTCCCGCAGAGAGTAGCGAATCTGCCCGGCGACGGGTCAAGTTGCAATTTCTGGCATGCCACTCATGGAGCTGGTTAATGAGTTCCCCGCGGAAGTCCCGATGAGGAAAGGGCAAAATGGCGTTTTGCGGGCTTTGGGGCCTCTTCGTCGGTAGGACTACCGCCCGACCTTACGGTTGGAATTGTCGGCAGGGGAGGTTGGCGGGGTACCTGCAGAATAGTAGGAGGTGGCAAATCGAGAATCGGTCGACATCGCCAAAAACCTTCTCGAGCCTCCAGGTCTGCAGGGACCGACCCAGGCTGCCGCCAAACCGACCGACAGGCCCTGCCGGCGGCCATTTTTGGCCATTTTCGGCATTTTTCGCCTCTTTCGGCCGGGATGGAAAAGCGGCGGCCTGAAGCCCGGGCCTGCCCGGGGAGGCCTCCTAATCGCCCGGGGGACCGGATTTGCCCCGGTGAGAGCCCCCGAAACGTCCCGAAGCCGGCCGGGAAGGCGGCCAAGGGCGAAGCACCTCGCATTGCGTTGGCAGGCCGTGCAAAGTGGCCTCCGGGCCCGCGAGACAATGCAGGGTGCCCTCGGTGTGCCCCTGAGAAATGGTTAACCAAACGAAGGACAGTGCGGCTCGGATTGCATTGGCAGGCCGTGCAAAGGGGCCCCCGGGCCCGCGAGACGTTACAGATTGCCCTCGGTGAGCCCCTGAGAAATGGTTAACCAATTGGACTTAGTCTCTGGCAGAGAGGCAAAGTGTTTTCAAGAGAAATGGTTAACCAATTGGACTTAGTCTCTGAACGGCAGGCAAATTGTGGCCTTGAGAAATGATTAACCAATTGGACTTAGTCTCTGGCGGAGAGGCAAAGTGTTTTCTCGAGAAATAATTAACCAATGAGGCCAATGGACCTCGGGTTGCATTGGCAGGCCGGGCAATGAGGCTCTTGGGCCCGCGAGAGCAAAATCCGTGCACAGACGGAAGTCCATGAGGTCAGATCCGAGGCCTTTACCCGGCACCCGGTGGGGGTATTCCCGCAGAGAGTAGCGAATCTGCCCGGCGACGGGTCAAGTTGCAATTTCTGGCATGCCACTCATGGAGCTGGTTAATGAGTTCCCCGCGGAAGTCCCGATGAGGAAAGGGCAAAATGGCGTTTTGCGGGCTTTGGGGCCTCTTCGTCGGTAGGACTACCGCCCGACCTTACGGTTGGAATTGTCGGCAGGGGAGGTTGGCGGGGTACCTGCAGAATAGTAGGAGGTGGCAAATCGAGAATCGGTCGACATCGCCAAAAACCTTCTCGAGCCTCCAGGTCTGCAGGGACCGACCCAGGCTGCCGCCAAACCGACCGACAGGCCCTGCCGGCGGCCATTTTTGGCCATTTTCGGCATTTTTCGCCTCTTTCGGCCGGGATGGAAAAGCGGCGGCCTGAAGCCCGGGCCTGCCCGGGGAGGCCTCCTAATCGCCCGGGGGACCGGATTTGCCCCGGTGAGAGCCCCCGAAACGTCCCGAAGCCGGCCGGGAAGGCGGCCAAGGGCGAAGCACCTCGCATTGCGTTGGCAGGCCGTGCAAAGTGGCCTCCGGGCCCGCGAGACAATGCAGGGTGCCCTCGGTGTGCCCCTGAGAAATGGTTAACCAAACGAAGGACAGTGCGGCTCGGATTGCATTGGCAGGCCGTGCAAAGGGGCCCCCGGGCCCGCGAGACGTTACAGATTGCCCTCGGTGAGCCCCTGAGAAATGGTTAACCAATTGGACTTAGTCTCTGGCAGAGAGGCAAAGTGTTTTCACGAGAAATGGTTAACCAATTGGACTTAGTCTCTGGCAGAGAGGCAAAGTGTTTTCCAGAGAAATGGATAACCAATTGGACTTAGTCTCTGGCAGAGAGGCAAAGTGTTTTCACGAGAAATGGTTAACCAATTGGACTTAGTCTCTGGCAGAGAGGCAAAGTGTTTTCAAGAGAAATGGTTAACCAATTGGACTTAGTCTCTGGCGGAGAGGCAAAGTGTTTTCAAGAGAAATGGTTAACCAATTGGACTTAGTCTCTGAACGGCAGGCAAATTGTGGCCTTGAGAAATGATTAACCAATTGGACTTAGTCTCTGGCGGAGAGGCAAAGTGTTTTCTCGAGAAATAATTAACCAATGAGGCCAATGGACCTCGGGTTGCATTGGCAGGCCGGGCAATGAGGCTCTTGGGCCCGCGAGAGCAAAATCCGTGCACAGACGGAAGTCCATGAGGTCAGATCCGAGGCCTTTACCCGGCACCCGGTGGGGGTATTCCCGCAGAGAGTAGCGAATCTGCCCGGCGACGGGTCAAGTTGCAATTTCTGGCATGCCACTCATGGAGCTGGTTAATGAGTTCCCCGCGGAAGTCCCGATGAGGAAAGGGCAAAATGGCGTTTTGCGGGCTTTGGGGCCTCTTCGTCGGTAGGACTACCGCCCGACCTTACGGTTGGAATTGTCGGCAGGGGAGGTTGGCGGGGTACCTGCAGAATAGTAGGAGGTGGCAAATCGAGAATCGGTCGACATCGCCAAAAACCTTCTCGAGCCTCCAGGTCTGCAGGGACCGACCCAGGCTGCCGCCAAACCGACCGACAGGCCCTGCCGGCGGCCATTTTTGGCCATTTTCGGCATTTTTCGCCTCTTTCGGCCGGGATGGAAAAGCGGCGGCCTGAAGCCCGGGCCTGCCCGGGGAGGCCTCCTAATCGCCCGGGGGACCGGATTTGCCCCGGTGAGAGCCCCCGAAACGTCCCGAAGCCGGCCGGGAAGGCGGCCAAGGGCGAAGCACCTCGCATTGCGTTGGCAGGCCGTGCAAAGTGGCCTCCGGGCCCGCGAGACAATGCAGGGTGCCCTCGGTGTGCCCCTGAGAAATGGTTAACCAAACGAAGGACAGTGCGGCTCGGATTGCATTGGCAGGCCGTGCAAAGGGGCCCCCGGGCCCGCGAGACGTTACAGATTGCCCTCGGTGAGCCCCTGAGAAATGGTTAACCAATTGGACTTAGTCTCTGGCAGAGAGGCAAAGTGTTTTCAAGAGAAATGGATAACCAATTGGACTTAGTCTCTGGCAGAGAGGCAAAGTGTTTTCACGAGAAATGGTTAACCAATTGGACTTCGTCTCTGGCAGAGAGGCAAAGTGTTTTCAAGAGAAATGGTTAACCAATTGGACTTAGTCTCTGGCGGAGAGACAAAGTGTTTTCAAGAGAAATGGTTAACCAATTGGACTTGGTCTCTGGCAGAGAGGCAAAGTGTTTTCAAGAGAAATGGTTAACCAATTGGACTTGGTCTCTGAACGGCAGGCAAATTGTGGCCTTGAGAAATGATTAACCAATTGGACTTAGTCTCTGGCGGAGAGGCAAAGTGTTTTCACGAGAAATGGTTAACCAATTGGACTTCGTCTCTGGCAGAGAGGCAAAGTGTTTTCAAGAGAAATGGTTAACCAATTGGACTTAGTCTCTGGCAGAGAGGCAAAGTGTTTTCACGAGAAATGGATAACCAATTGGACTTAGTCTCTGGCAGAGAGGCAAAGTGTTTTCCTGAGAAATGGTTAACCAATTGGACTTAGTCTCTGGCAGAGAGGCAAAGCGTTTTCCTGAGAAATGGTTAACCAATTGAACTTAGTCTCTGGCAGAGAGGCAAAGTGTTTTCAAGAGAAATGGTTAACCAATTGGACTTAGTCTCTGGCGGAGAGACAAAGTGTTTTCCAGAGAAATGGATAACCAATTGGACTTAGTCTCTGGCAGAGAGGCAAAGTGTTTTCACGAGAAATGGTTAACCAATTGGACTTAGTCTCTGGCAGAGAGGCAAAGTGTTTTCAAGAGAAATGGTTAACCAATTGGACTTAGTCTCTGGCAGAGAGGCAAAGTGTTTTCAAGAGAAATGGTTAACCAATTGGACTTAGTCTCTGAACGGCAGGCAAATTGTGGCCTTGAGAAATGATTAACCAATTGGACTTAGTCTCTGGCGGAGAGGCAAAGTGTTTTCTCGAGAAATAATTAACCAATGAGGCCAATGGACCTCGGGTTGCATTGGCAGGCCGGGCAATGAGGCTCTTGGGCCCGCGAGAGCAAAATCCGTGCACAGACGGAAGTCCATGAGGTCAGATCCGAGGCCTTTACCCGGCACCCGGTGGGGGTATTCCCGCAGAGAGTAGCGGGTGTGCCCGGCGACGGGTCAAGTTGCAATTTCTGGCATACCACTCCTGGAGCTGGTTAATGAGTTCCCCTCGGAAGTCCCGATGAGGAAAGGGCAAAATGGCGTTTTGCGGGCTTTGGGGCCTCTTCGTCGGTAGGACTACCGCCCGACCTTACGGTTGGAATTGTCGGCAGGGGAGGTTGGCGGGGTACCTGCAGAATAGTAGGAGGTGGCAAATCGAGAATCGGTCGACATCGCCAAAAACCTTCTCGAGCCTCCAGGTCTGCAGGGACCGACCCAGGCTGCCGCCAAACCGACCGAGAGGCCCTGCCGGCGGCCATTTTTGGCCATTTTCGGCATTTTTCGCCTCTTTCGGCCGGGATGGAAAAGCGGCGGCCTGAAGCCCGGGCCTGCCCGGGGAGGCCTCCTAATCGCCCGGGGGACCGGATTTGCCCCGGTGAGAGCCCCCGAAACGTCCCGAAGCCGGCCGGGAAGGCGGCCAAGGGCGAAGCACCTCGCATTGCGTTGGCAGGCCGTGCAAAGTGGCCTCCGGGCCCGCGAGACAATGCAGGGTGCCCTCGGTGTGCCCCTGAGAAATGGTTAACCAAACGAAGGACAGTGCGGCTCGGATTGCATTGGCAGGCCGTGCAAAGGGGCCCCCGGGCCCGCGAGACGTTACAGATTGCCCTCGGTGAGCCCCTGAGAAATGGTTAACCAATTGGACTTAGTCTCTGGCAGAGAGACAAAGTGTTTTCACGAGAAATGGTTAACCAATTGGACTTAGTCTCTGGCAGAGAGGCAAAGTGTTTTCAAGAGAAATGGTTAACCAATTGGACTTCGTCTCTGGCGGAGAGACAAAGTGTTTTCCAGAGAAACGGATAACCAATTGGACTTTTTCTCTGAACGGCAGGCAAATTGTGGCCTTGAGAAATGATTAACCAATTGGACTTAGTCTCTGGCGGAGAGACCAAGTATTTTCACGAGAAATGGTTAACCAATTGGACTTAGTCTCTGGCAGAGAGACAAAGTGTTTTCACGAGAAATGGTTAACCAATTGGACTTAGTCTCTGGCAGAGAGGCAAAGTGTTTTCAAGAGAAATGGTTAACCAATTGGACTTAGTCTCTGGCGGAGAGACAAAGTGTTTTCCAGAGAAATGGATAACCAATTGGACTTAGTCTCTGGCAGAGAGGCAAAGTGTTTTCACGAGAAATGGTTAACCAATTGGACTTAGTCTCTGGCAGAGAGGCAAAGTGTTTTCAAGAGAAATGGTTAACCAATTGGACTTAGTCTCTGGCAGAGAGGCAAAGTGTTTTCAAGAGAAATGGTTAACCAATTGGACTTAGTCTCTGAACGGCAGGCAAATTGTGGCCTTGAGAAATGATTAACCAATTGGACTTAGTCTCTGGCGGAGAGGCAAAGTGTTTTCTCGAGAAATAATTAACCAATGAGGCCAATGGACCTCGGGTTGCATTGGCAGGCCGGGCAATGAGGCTCTTGGGCCCGCGAGAGCAAAATCCGTGCACAGACGGAAGTCCATGAGGTCAGATCCGAGGCCTTTACCCGGCACCCGGTGGGGGTATTCCCGCAGAGAGTAGCGGGTGTGCCCGGCGACGGGTCAAGTTGCAATTTCTGGCATACCACTCCTGGAGCTGGTTAATGAGTTCCCCTCGGAAGTCCCGATGAGGAAAGGGCAAAATGGCGTTTTGCGGGCTTTGGGGCCTCTTCGTCGGTAGGACTACCGCCCGACCTTACGGTTGGAATTGTCGGCAGGGGAGGTTGGCGGGGTACCTGCAGAATAGTAGGAGGTGGCAAATCGAGAATCGGTCGACATCGCCAAAAACCTTCTCGAGCCTCCAGGTCTGCAGGGACCGACCCAGGCTGCCGCCAAACCGACCGAGAGGCCCTGCCGGCGGCCATTTTTGGCCATTTTCGGCATTTTTCGCCTCTTTCGGCCGGGATGGAAAAGCGGCGGCCTGAAGCCCGGGCCTGCCCGGGGAGGCCTCCTAATCGCCCGGGGGACCGGATTTGCCCCGGTGAGAGCCCCCGAAACGTCCCGAAGCCGGCCGGGAAGGCGGCCAAGGGCGAAGCACCTCGCATTGCGTTGGCAGGCCGTGCAAAGTGGCCTCCGGGCCCGCGAGACAATGCAGGGTGCCCTCGGTGTGCCCCTGAGAAATGGTTAACCAAACGAAGGACAGTGCGGCTCGGATTGCATTGGCAGGCCGTGCAAAGGGGCCCCCGGGCCCGCGAGACGTTACAGATTGCCCTCGGTGAGCCCCTGAGAAATGGTTAACCAATTGGACTTAGTCTCTGGCAGAGAGACAAAGTGTTTTCACGAGAAATGGTTAACCAATTGGACTTAGTCTCTGGCAGAGAGGCAAAGTGTTTTCAAGAGAAATGGTTAACCAATTGGACTTAGTCTCTGGCGGAGAGACAAAGTGTTTTCCAGAGAAATGGATAACCAATTGGACTTTTTCTCTGAACGGCAGGCAAATTGTGGCCTTGAGAAATGATTAACCAATTGGACTTAGTCTCTGGCGGAGAGACCAAGTATTTTCACGAGAAATGGTTAACCAATTGGACTTAGTCTCTGGCAGAGAGGCAAAGTGTTTTCACGAGAAATGGTTAACCAATTGGAATTAGTCTCTGGCAGAGAGGCAAAGTGTTTTCACGAGAAATGGTTAACCAATTGGACTTAGTCTCTGGCGGAGAGACAAAGTGTTTTCAAGAGAAATGGATAACCAATTGGACTTAGTCTCTGGCAGAGAGGCAAAGTGTTTTCACGAGAAATGGTTAACCAATTGGACTTAGTCTCTGGCGGAGAGACAAAGTGTTTTCAAGAGAAATGGTTAACCAATTGGACTTAGTCTCTGGCAGAGAGGCAAAGTGTTTTCAAGAGAAATGGTTAACCAATTGGAATTAGTCTCTGGCAGAGAGGCAAAGTGTTTTCACGAGAAATGGTTAACCAATTGGACTTAGTCTCTGGCGGAGAGACAAAGTGTTTTCAAGAGAAATGGATAACCAATTGGACTTAGTCTCTGGCAGAGAGGCAAAGTGTTTTCACGAGAAATGGTTAACCAATTGGACTTAGTCTCTGGCGGAGAGACAAAGTGTTTTCAAGAGAAATGGTTAACCAATTGGACTTAGTCTCTGGCAGAGAGGCAAAGTGTTTTCAAGAGAAATGGTTAACCAATTGGACTTCGTCTCTGGCAGAGAGGCAAAGTGTTTTCAAGAGAAATGGTTAACCAATTGGACTTGGTCTCTGAACGGCAGGCAAATTGTGGCCTTGAGAAATGATTAACCAATTGGACTTAGTCTCTGGCGGAGAGACAAAGTGTTTTCAAGAGAAATGGTTAACCAATTGGACTTCGTCTCTGGCAGAGAGGCAAAGTGTTTTCAAGAGAAATGGTTAACCAATTGGACTTGGTCTCTGAACGGCAGGCAAATTGTGGCCTTGAGAAATGATTAACCAATTGGACTTAGTCTCTGGCGGAGAGGCAAAGTGTTTTCACGAGAAATGGTTAAACAATTGGACTTAGTCTCTGGCGGAGAGACAAAGTGTTTTCCAGAGAAATGGATAACCAATTGGACTTAGTCTCTGGGCAGAGAGGCAAAGTGTTTTCACGAGAAATGGTTAACCAATTGGACTTAGTCTCTGGCAGAGAGGCAAAGTGTTTTCAAGAGAAATGGTTAACCAATTGGACTTAGTCTCTGGCAGAGAGGCAAAGTGTTTTCAAGAGAAATGGTTAACCAATTGGACTTAGTCTCTGAACGGCAGGCAAATTGTGGCCTTGAGAAATGATTAACCAATTGGACTTAGTCTCTGGCGGAGAGGCAAAGTGTTTTCTCGAGAAATAATTAACCAATGAGGCCAATGGACCTCGGGTTGCATTGGCAGGCCGGGCAATGAGGCTCTTGGGCCCGCGAGAGCAAAATCCGTGCACAGACGGAAGTCCATGAGGTCAGATCCGAGGCCTTTACCCGGCACCCGGTGGGGGTATTCCCGCAGAGAGTAGCGAATCTGCCCGGCGACGGGTCAAGTTGCAATTTCTGGCATGCCACTCATGGAGCTGGTTAATGAGTTCCCCGCGGAAGTCCCGATGAGGAAAGGGCAAAATGGCGTTTTGCGGGCTTTGGGGCCTCTTCGTCGGTAGGACTACCGCCCGACCTTACGGTTGGAATTGTCGGCAGGGGAGGTTGGCGGGGTACCTGCAGAATAGTAGGAGGTGGCAAATCGAGAATCGGTCGACATCGCCAAAAACCTTCTCGAGCCTCCAGGTCTGCAGGGACCGACCCAGGCTGCCGCCAAACCGACCGACAGGCCCTGCCGGCGGCCATTTTTGGCCATTTTCGGCATTTTTCGCCTCTTTCGGCCGGGATGGAAAAGCGGCGGCCTGAAGCCCGGGCCTGCCCGGGGAGGCCTCCTAATCGCCCGGGGGACCGGATTTGCCCCGGTGAGAGCCCCCGAAACGTCCCGAAGCCGGCCGGGAAGGCGGCCAAGGGCGAAGCACCTCGCATTGCGTTGGCAGGCCGTGCAAAGTGGCCTCCGGGCCCGCGAGACAATGCAGGGTGCCCTCGGTGTGCCCCTGAGAAATGGTTAACCAAACGAAGGACAGTGCGGCTCGGATTGCATTGGCAGGCCGTGCAAAGGGGCCCCCGGGCCCGCGAGACGTTACAGATTGCCCTCGGTGAGCCCCTGAGAAATGGTTAACCAATTGGACTTAGTCTCTGGCAGAGAGGCAAAGTGTTTTCACGAGAAATGGTTAACCAATTGGACTTAGTCTCTGGCAGAGAGGCAAAGTGTTTTCCAGAGAAATGGATAACCAATTGGACTTAGTCTCTGGCAGAGAGGCAAAGTGTTTTCACGAGAAATGGTTAACCAATTGGACTTAGTCTCTGGCGGAGAGGCAAAGTGTTTTCAAGAGAAATGATTAACCAATTGGACTTAGTCTCTGGCGGAGAGACAAAGTGTTTTCAAGAGAAATGGTTAACCAATTGGACTTAGTCTCTGGCAGAGAGGCAAAGTGTTTTCAAGAGAAATGGTTAACCAATTGGACTTAGTCTCTGGCAGAGAGGCAAAGTGTTTTCCAGAGAAATGGTTAACCAATTGGACTTAGTCTCTGGCGGAGAGACAAAGTGTTTTCAAGAGAAATGGATAACCAATTGGACTTAGTCTCTGGCAGAGAGGCAAAGTGTTTTCACGAGAAATGGTTAACCAATTGGACTTAGTCTCTGGCAGAGAGGCAAAGTGTTTTCAAGAGAAATGGATAACCAATTGGACTTAGTCTCTGGCGGAGAGACAAAGTGTTTTCAAGAGAAATGGTTAACCAATTGGACTTCGTCTCTGGCAGAGAGGCAAAGTGTTTTCAAGAGAAATGGTTAACCAATTGGACTTGGTCTCTGAACGGCAGGCAAATTGTGGCCTTGAGAAATGATTAACCAATTGGACTTAGTCTCTGGCGGAGAGGCAAAGTGTTTTCACGAGAAATGGTTAAACAATTGGACTTAGTCTCTGGCGGAGAGACAAAGTGTTTTCCAGAGAAATGGATAACCAATTGGACTTAGTCTCTGGGCAGAGAGGCAAAGTGTTTTCACGAGAAATGGTTAACCAATTGGACTTAGTCTCTGGCAGAGAGGCAAAGTGTTTTCAAGAGAAATGGTTAACCAATTGGACTTAGTCTCTGGCAGAGAGGCAAAGTGTTTTCAAGAGAAATGGTTAACCAATTGGACTTAGTCTCTGAACGGCAGGCAAATTGTGGCCTTGAGAAATGATTAACCAATTGGACTTAGTCTCTGGCGGAGAGGCAAAGTGTTTTCTCGAGAAATAATTAACCAATGAGGCCAATGGACCTCGGGTTGCATTGGCAGGCCGGGCAATGAGGCTCTTGGGCCCGCGAGAGCAAAATCCGTGCACAGACGGAAGTCCATGAGGTCAGATCCGAGGCCTTTACCCGGCACCCGGTGGGGGTATTCCCGCAGAGAGTAGCGAATCTGCCCGGCGACGGGTCAAGTTGCAATTTCTGGCATGCCACTCATGGAGCTGGTTAATGAGTTCCCCGCGGAAGTCCCGATGAGGAAAGGGCAAAATGGCGTTTTGCGGGCTTTGGGGCCTCTTCGTCGGTAGGACTACCGCCCGACCTTACGGTTGGAATTGTCGGCAGGGGAGGTTGGCGGGGTACCTGCAGAATAGTAGGAGGTGGCAAATCGAGAATCGGTCGACATCGCCAAAAACCTTCTCGAGCCTCCAGGTCTGCAGGGACCGACCCAGGCTGCCGCCAAACCGACCGACAGGCCCTGCCGGCGGCCATTTTTGGCCATTTTCGGCATTTTTCGCCTCTTTCGGCCGGGATGGAAAAGCGGCGGCCTGAAGCCCGGGCCTGCCCGGGGAGGCCTCCTAATCGCCCGGGGGACCGGATTTGCCCCGGTGAGAGCCCCCGAAACGTCCCGAAGCCGGCCGGGAAGGCGGCCAAGGGCGAAGCACCTCGCATTGCGTTGGCAGGCCGTGCAAAGTGGCCTCCGGGCCCGCGAGACAATGCAGGGTGCCCTCGGTGTGCCCCTGAGAAATGGTTAACCAAACGAAGGACAGTGCGGCTCGGATTGCATTGGCAGGCCGTGCAAAGGGGCCCCCGGGCCCGCGAGACGTTACAGATTGCCCTCGGTGAGCCCCTGAGAAATGGTTAACCAATTGGACTTAGTCTCTGGCAGAGAGGCAAAGTGTTTTCACGAGAAATGGTTAACCAATTGGACTTAGTCTCTGGCAGAGAGGCAAAGTGTTTTCCAGAGAAATGGATAACCAATTGGACTTAGTCTCTGGCAGAGAGGCAAAGTGTTTTCACGAGAAATGGTTAACCAATTGGACTTAGTCTCTGGCAGAGAGGCAAAGTGTTTTCAAGAGAAATGGTTAACCAATTGGACTTAGTCTCTGGCGGAGAGGCAAAGTGTTTTCAAGAGAAATGGTTAACCAATTGGACTTAGTCTCTGAACGGCAGGCAAATTGTGGCCTTGAGAAATGATTAACCAATTGGACTTAGTCTCTGGCGGAGAGGCAAAGTGTTTTCTCGAGAAATAATTAACCAATGAGGCCAATGGACCTCGGGTTGCATTGGCAGGCCGGGCAATGAGGCTCTTGGGCCCGCGAGAGCAAAATCCGTGCACAGACGGAAGTCCATGAGGTCAGATCCGAGGCCTTTACCCGGCACCCGGTGGGGGTATTCCCGCAGAGAGTAGCGAATCTGCCCGGCGACGGGTCAAGTTGCAATTTCTGGCATGCCACTCATGGAGCTGGTTAATGAGTTCCCCGCGGAAGTCCCGATGAGGAAAGGGCAAAATGGCGTTTTGCGGGCTTTGGGGCCTCTTCGTCGGTAGGACTACCGCCCGACCTTACGGTTGGAATTGTCGGCAGGGGAGGTTGGCGGGGTACCTGCAGAATAGTAGGAGGTGGCAAATCGAGAATCGGTCGACATCGCCAAAAACCTTCTCGAGCCTCCAGGTCTGCAGGGACCGACCCAGGCTGCCGCCAAACCGACCGACAGGCCCTGCCGGCGGCCATTTTTGGCCATTTTCGGCATTTTTCGCCTCTTTCGGCCGGGATGGAAAAGCGGCGGCCTGAAGCCCGGGCCTGCCCGGGGAGGCCTCCTAATCGCCCGGGGGACCGGATTTGCCCCGGTGAGAGCCCCCGAAACGTCCCGAAGCCGGCCGGGAAGGCGGCCAAGGGCGAAGCACCTCGCATTGCGTTGGCAGGCCGTGCAAAGTGGCCTCCGGGCCCGCGAGACAATGCAGGGTGCCCTCGGTGTGCCCCTGAGAAATGGTTAACCAAACGAAGGACAGTGCGGCTCGGATTGCATTGGCAGGCCGTGCAAAGGGGCCCCCGGGCCCGCGAGACGTTACAGATTGCCCTCGGTGAGCCCCTGAGAAATGGTTAACCAATTGGACTTAGTCTCTGGCAGAGAGGCAAAGTGTTTTCAAGAGAAATGGTTAACCAATTGGACTTAGTCTCTGGCGGAGAGACAAAGTGTTTTCAAGAGAAATGGTTAACCAATTGGACTTAGTCTCTGGCAGAGAGGCAAAGTGTTTTCAAGAGAAATGGTTAACCAATTGGACTTTTTCTCTGAACGGCAGGCAAATTGTGGCCTTGAGAAATGATTAACCAATTGGACTTAGTCTCTGGCGGAGAGACCAAGTATTTTCACGAGAAATGGTTAACCAATTGGACTTAGTCTCTGGCAGAGAGGCAAAGTGTTTTCACGAGAAATGGTTAACCAATTGGAATTAGTCTCTGGCAGAGAGGCAAAGTGTTTTCACGAGAAATGGTTAACCAATTGGACTTAGACTCTGGCGGAGAGACAAAGTGTTTTCAAGAGAAATGGATAACCAATTGGACTTAGTCTCTGGCAGAGAGGCAAAGTGTTTTCACGAGAAATGGTTAACCAATTGGACTTAGTCTCTGGCGGAGAGACAAAGTGTTTTCAAGAGAAATGGTTAACCAATTGGACTTAGTCTCTGGCAGAGAGGCAAAGTGTTTTCAAGAGAAATGGTTAACCAATTGGAATTAGTCTCTGGCAGAGAGGCAAAGTGTTTTCACGAGAAATGGTTAACCAATTGGACTTAGTCTCTGGCGGAGAGACAAAGTGTTTTCAAGAGAAATGGATAACCAATTGGACTTAGTCTCTGGCAGAGAGGCAAAGTGTTTTCACGAGAAATGGTTAACCAATTGGACTTAGTCTCTGGCGGAGAGACAAAGTGTTTTCAAGAGAAATGGTTAACCAATTGGACTTAGTCTCTGGCAGAGAGGCAAAGTGTTTTCAAGAGAAATGGTTAACCAATTGGACTTCGTCTCTGGCAGAGAGGCAAAGTGTTTTCAAGAGAAATGGTTAACCAATTGGACTTGGTCTCTGAACGGCAGGCAAATTGTGGCCTTGAGAAATGATTAACCAATTGGACTTAGTCTCTGGCGGAGAGACAAAGTGTTTTCAAGAGAAATGGTTAACCAATTGGACTTCGTCTCTGGCAGAGAGGCAAAGTGTTTTCAAGAGAAATGGTTAACCAATTGGACTTGGTCTCTGAACGGCAGGCAAATTGTGGCCTTGAGAAATGATTAACCAATTGGACTTAGTCTCTGGCGGAGAGGCAAAGTGTTTTCACGAGAAATGGTTAAACAATTGGACTTAGTCTCTGGCGGAGAGACAAAGTGTTTTCCAGAGAAATGGTTAACCAATTGGACTTAGTCTCTGAACGGCAGGCAAATTGTGGCCTTGAGAAATGATTAACCAATTGGACTTAGTCTCTGGCGGAGAGGCAAAGTGTTTTCTCGAGAAATAATTAACCAATGAGGCCAATGGACCTCGGGTTGCATTGGCAGGCCGGGCAATGAGGCTCTTGGGCCCGCGAGAGCAAAATCCGTGCACAGACGGAAGTCCATGAGGTCAGATCCGAGGCCTTTACCCGGCACCCGGTGGGGGTATTCCCGCAGAGAGTAGCGAATCTGCCCGGCGACGGGTCAAGTTGCAATTTCTGGCATGCCACTCATGGAGCTGGTTAATGAGTTCCCCGCGGAAGTCCCGATGAGGAAAGGGCAAAATGGCGTTTTGCGGGCTTTGGGGCCTCTTCGTCGGTAGGACTACCGCCCGACCTTACGGTTGGAATTGTCGGCAGGGGAGGTTGGCGGGGTACCTGCAGAATAGTAGGAGGTGGCAAATCGAGAATCGGTCGACATCGCCAAAAACCTTCTCGAGCCTCCAGGTCTGCAGGGACCGACCCAGGCTGCCGCCAAACCGACCGACAGGCCCTGCCGGCGGCCATTTTTGGCCATTTTCGGCATTTTTCGCCTCTTTCGGCCGGGATGGAAAAGCGGCGGCCTGAAGCCCGGGCCTGCCCGGGGAGGCCTCCTAATCGCCCGGGGGACCGGATTTGCCCCGGTGAGAGCCCCCGAAACGTCCCGAAGCCGGCCGGGAAGGCGGCCAAGGGCGAAGCACCTCGCATTGCGTTGGCAGGCCGTGCAAAGTGGCCTCCGGGCCCGCGAGACAATGCAGGGTGCCCTCGGTGTGCCCCTGAGAAATGGTTAACCAAACGAAGGACAGTGCGGCTCGGATTGCATTGGCAGGCCGTGCAAAGGGGCCCCCGGGCCCGCGAGACGTTACAGATTGCCCTCGGTGAGCCCCTGAGAAATGGTTAACCAATTGGACTTAGTCTCTGGCAGAGAGGCAAAGTGTTTTCACGAGAAATGGTTAACCAATTGGACTTAGTCTCTGGCAGAGAGGCAAAGTGTTTTCCAGAGAAATGGATAACCAATTGGACTTAGTCTCTGGCAGAGAGGCAAAGTGTTTTCACGAGAAATGGTTAACCAATTGGACTTAGTCTCTGGCAGAGAGGCAAAGTGTTTTCAAGAGAAATGGTTAACCAATTGGACTTAGTCTCTGGCGGAGAGGCAAAGTGTTTTCAAGAGAAATGGTTAACCAATTGGACTTAGTCTCTGAACGGCAGGCAAATTGTGGCCTTGAGAAATGATTAACCAATTGGACTTAGTCTCTGGCGGAGAGGCAAAGTGTTTTCTCGAGAAATAATTAACCAATGAGGCCAATGGACCTCGGGTTGCATTGGCAGGCCGGGCAATGAGGCTCTTGGGCCCGCGAGAGCAAAATCCGTGCACAGACGGAAGTCCATGAGGTCAGATCCGAGGCCTTTACCCGGCACCCGGTGGGGGTATTCCCGCAGAGAGTAGCGAATCTGCCCGGCGACGGGTCAAGTTGCAATTTCTGGCATGCCACTCATGGAGCTGGTTAATGAGTTCCCCGCGGAAGTCCCGATGAGGAAAGGGCAAAATGGCGTTTTGCGGGCTTTGGGGCCTCTTCGTCGGTAGGACTACCGCCCGACCTTACGGTTGGAATTGTCGGCAGGGGAGGTTGGCGGGGTACCTGCAGAATAGTAGGAGGTGGCAAATCGAGAATCGGTCGACATCGCCAAAAACCTTCTCGAGCCTCCAGGTCTGCAGGGACCGACCCAGGCTGCCGCCAAACCGACCGACAGGCCCTGCCGGCGGCCATTTTTGGCCATTTTCGGCATTTTTCGCCTCTTTCGGCCGGGATGGAAAAGCGGCGGCCTGAAGCCCGGGCCTGCCCGGGGAGGCCTCCTAATCGCCCGGGGGACCGGATTTGCCCCGGTGAGAGCCCCCGAAACGTCCCGAAGCCGGCCGGGAAGGCGGCCAAGGGCGAAGCACCTCGCATTGCGTTGGCAGGCCGTGCAAAGTGGCCTCCGGGCCCGCGAGACAATGCAGGGTGCCCTCGGTGTGCCCCTGAGAAATGGTTAACCAAACGAAGGACAGTGCGGCTCGGATTGCATTGGCAGGCCGTGCAAAGGGGCCCCCGGGCCCGCGAGACGTTACAGATTGCCCTCGGTGAGCCCCTGAGAAATGGTTAACCAATTGGACTTAGTCTCTGGCAGAGAGGCAAAGTGTTTTCAAGAGAAATGGTTAACCAATTGGACTTAGTCTCTGAACGGCAGGCAAATTGTGGCCTTGAGAAATGATTAACCAATTGGACTTAGTCTCTGGCGGAGAGGCAAAGTGTTTTCTCGAGAAATAATTAACCAATGAGGCCAATGGACCTCGGGTTGCATTGGCAGGCCGGGCAATGAGGCTCTTGGGCCCGCGAGAGCAAAATCCGTGCACAGACGGAAGTCCATGAGGTCAGATCCGAGGCCTTTACCCGGCACCCGGTGGGGGTATTCCCGCAGAGAGTAGCGAATCTGCCCGGCGACGGGTCAAGTTGCAATTTCTGGCATGCCACTCATGGAGCTGGTTAATGAGTTCCCCGCGGAAGTCCCGATGAGGAAAGGGCAAAATGGCGTTTTGCGGGCTTTGGGGCCTCTTCGTCGGTAGGACTACCGCCCGACCTTACGGTTGGAATTGTCGGCAGGGGAGGTTGGCGGGGTACCTGCAGAATAGTAGGAGGTGGCAAATCGAGAATCGGTCGACATCGCCAAAAACCTTCTCGAGCCTCCAGGTCTGCAGGGACCGACCCAGGCTGCCGCCAAACCGACCGACAGGCCCTGCCGGCGGCCATTTTTGGCCATTTTCGGCATTTTTCGCCTCTTTCGGCCGGGATGGAAAAGCGGCGGCCTGAAGCCCGGGCCTGCCCGGGGAGGCCTCCTAATCGCCCGGGGGACCGGATTTGCCCCGGTGAGAGCCCCCGAAACGTCCCGAAGCCGGCCGGGAAGGCGGCCAAGGGCGAAGCACCTCGCATTGCGTTGGCAGGCCGTGCAAAGTGGCCTCCGGGCCCGCGAGACAATGCAGGGTGCCCTCGGTGTGCCCCTGAGAAATGGTTAACCAAACGAAGGACAGTGCGGCTCGGATTGCATTGGCAGGCCGTGCAAAGGGGCCCCCGGGCCCGCGAGACGTTACAGATTGCCCTCGGTGAGCCCCTGAGAAATGGTTAACCAATTGGACTTAGTCTCTGGCAGAGAGGCAAAGTGTTTTCACGAGAAATGGTTAACCAATTGGACTTAGTCTCTGGCAGAGAGGCAAAGTGTTTTCCAGAGAAATGGATAACCAATTGGACTTAGTCTCTGGCAGAGAGGCAAAGTGTTTTCACGAGAAATGGTTAACCAATTGGACTTAGTCTCTGGCAGAGAGGCAAAGTGTTTTCAAGAGAAATGGTTAACCAATTGGACTTAGTCTCTGGCGGAGAGGCAAAGTGTTTTCAAGAGAAATGGTTAACCAATTGGACTTAGTCTCTGAACGGCAGGCAAATTGTGGCCTTGAGAAATGATTAACCAATTGGACTTAGTCTCTGGCGGAGAGGCAAAGTGTTTTCTCGAGAAATAATTAACCAATGAGGCCAATGGACCTCGGGTTGCATTGGCAGGCCGGGCAATGAGGCTCTTGGGCCCGCGAGAGCAAAATCCGTGCACAGACGGAAGTCCATGAGGTCAGATCCGAGGCCTTTACCCGGCACCCGGTGGGGGTATTCCCGCAGAGAGTAGCGAATCTGCCCGGCGACGGGTCAAGTTGCAATTTCTGGCATGCCACTCATGGAGCTGGTTAATGAGTTCCCCGCGGAAGTCCCGATGAGGAAAGGGCAAAATGGCGTTTTGCGGGCTTTGGGGCCTCTTCGTCGGTAGGACTACCGCCCGACCTTACGGTTGGAATTGTCGGCAGGGGAGGTTGGCGGGGTACCTGCAGAATAGTAGGAGGTGGCAAATCGAGAATCGGTCGACATCGCCAAAAACCTTCTCGAGCCTCCAGGTCTGCAGGGACCGACCCAGGCTGCCGCCAAACCGACCGACAGGCCCTGCCGGCGGCCATTTTTGGCCATTTTCGGCATTTTTCGCCTCTTTCGGCCGGGATGGAAAAGCGGCGGCCTGAAGCCCGGGCCTGCCCGGGGAGGCCTCCTAATCGCCCGGGGGACCGGATTTGCCCCGGTGAGAGCCCCCGAAACGTCCCGAAGCCGGCCGGGAAGGCGGCCAAGGGCGAAGCACCTCGCATTGCGTTGGCAGGCCGTGCAAAGTGGCCTCCGGGCCCGCGAGACAATGCAGGGTGCCCTCGGTGTGCCCCTGAGAAATGGTTAACCAAACGAAGGACAGTGCGGCTCGGATTGCATTGGCAGGCCGTGCAAAGGGGCCCCCGGGCCCGCGAGACGTTACAGATTGCCCTCGGTGAGCCCCTGAGAAATGGTTAACCAATTGGACTTAGTCTCTGGCAGAGAGGCAAAGTGTTTTCAAGAGAAATGGATAACCAATTGGACTTAGTCTCTGGCAGAGAGGCAAAGTGTTTTCACGAGAAATGGTTAACCAATTGGACTTCGTCTCTGGCAGAGAGGCAAAGTGTTTTCAAGAGAAATGGTTAACCAATTGGACTTAGTCTCTGGCGGAGAGACAAAGTGTTTTCAAGAGAAATGGTTAACCAATTGGACTTGGTCTCTGGCAGAGAGGCAAAGTGTTTTCAAGAGAAATGGTTAACCAATTGGACTTGGTCTCTGAACGGCAGGCAAATTGTGGCCTTGAGAAATGATTAACCAATTGGACTTAGTCTCTGGCGGAGAGGCAAAGTGTTTTCACGAGAAATGGTTAACCAATTGGACTTCGTCTCTGGCAGAGAGGCAAAGTGTTTTCAAGAGAAATGGTTAACCAATTGGACTTAGTCTCTGGCAGAGAGGCAAAGTGTTTTCACGAGAAATGGATAACCAATTGGACTTAGTCTCTGGCAGAGAGGCAAAGTGTTTTCCTGAGAAATGGTTAACCAATTGGACTTAGTCTCTGGCAGAGAGGCAAAGCGTTTTCCTGAGAAATGGTTAACCAATTGAACTTAGTCTCTGGCAGAGAGGCAAAGTGTTTTCAAGAGAAATGGTTAACCAATTGGACTTAGTCTCTGGCGGAGAGACAAAGTGTTTTCCAGAGAAATGGATAACCAATTGGACTTAGTCTCTGGCAGAGAGGCAAAGTGTTTTCACGAGAAATGGTTAACCAATTGGACTTAGTCTCTGGCAGAGAGGCAAAGTGTTTTCAAGAGAAATGGTTAACCAATTGGACTTAGTCTCTGGCAGAGAGGCAAAGTGTTTTCAAGAGAAATGGTTAACCAATTGGACTTAGTCTCTGAACGGCAGGCAAATTGTGGCCTTGAGAAATGATTAACCAATTGGACTTAGTCTCTGGCGGAGAGGCAAAGTGTTTTCTCGAGAAATAATTAACCAATGAGGCCAATGGACCTCGGGTTGCATTGGCAGGCCGGGCAATGAGGCTCTTGGGCCCGCGAGAGCAAAATCCGTGCACAGACGGAAGTCCATGAGGTCAGATCCGAGGCCTTTACCCGGCACCCGGTGGGGGTATTCCCGCAGAGAGTAGCGGGTGTGCCCGGCGACGGGTCAAGTTGCAATTTCTGGCATACCACTCCTGGAGCTGGTTAATGAGTTCCCCTCGGAAGTCCCGATGAGGAAAGGGCAAAATGGCGTTTTGCGGGCTTTGGGGCCTCTTCGTCGGTAGGACTACCGCCCGACCTTACGGTTGGAATTGTCGGCAGGGGAGGTTGGCGGGGTACCTGCAGAATAGTAGGAGGTGGCAAATCGAGAATCGGTCGACATCGCCAAAAACCTTCTCGAGCCTCCAGGTCTGCAGGGACCGACCCAGGCTGCCGCCAAACCGACCGAGAGGCCCTGCCGGCGGCCATTTTTGGCCATTTTCGGCATTTTTCGCCTCTTTCGGCCGGGATGGAAAAGCGGCGGCCTGAAGCCCGGGCCTGCCCGGGGAGGCCTCCTAATCGCCCGGGGGACCGGATTTGCCCCGGTGAGAGCCCCCGAAACGTCCCGAAGCCGGCCGGGAAGGCGGCCAAGGGCGAAGCACCTCGCATTGCGTTGGCAGGCCGTGCAAAGTGGCCTCCGGGCCCGCGAGACAATGCAGGGTGCCCTCGGTGTGCCCCTGAGAAATGGTTAACCAAACGAAGGACAGTGCGGCTCGGATTGCATTGGCAGGCCGTGCAAAGGGGCCCCCGGGCCCGCGAGACGTTACAGATTGCCCTCGGTGAGCCCCTGAGAAATGGTTAACCAATTGGACTTAGTCTCTGGCAGAGAGACAAAGTGTTTTCACGAGAAATGGTTAACCAATTGGACTTAGTCTCTGGCAGAGAGGCAAAGTGTTTTCAAGAGAAATGGTTAACCAATTGGACTTCGTCTCTGGCGGAGAGACAAAGTGTTTTCCAGAGAAACGGATAACCAATTGGACTTTTTCTCTGAACGGCAGGCAAATTGTGGCCTTGAGAAATGATTAACCAATTGGACTTAGTCTCTGGCGGAGAGACCAAGTATTTTCACGAGAAATGGTTAACCAATTGGACTTAGTCTCTGGCAGAGAGACAAAGTGTTTTCACGAGAAATGGTTAACCAATTGGACTTAGTCTCTGGCAGAGAGGCAAAGTGTTTTCAAGAGAAATGGTTAACCAATTGGACTTAGTCTCTGGCGGAGAGACAAAGTGTTTTCCAGAGAAATGGATAACCAATTGGACTTAGTCTCTGGCAGAGAGGCAAAGTGTTTTCACGAGAAATGGTTAACCAATTGGACTTAGTCTCTGGCAGAGAGGCAAAGTGTTTTCAAGAGAAATGGTTAACCAATTGGACTTAGTCTCTGGCAGAGAGGCAAAGTGTTTTCAAGAGAAATGGTTAACCAATTGGACTTAGTCTCTGAACGGCAGGCAAATTGTGGCCTTGAGAAATGATTAACCAATTGGACTTAGTCTCTGGCGGAGAGGCAAAGTGTTTTCTCGAGAAATAATTAACCAATGAGGCCAATGGACCTCGGGTTGCATTGGCAGGCCGGGCAATGAGGCTCTTGGGCCCGCGAGAGCAAAATCCGTGCACAGACGGAAGTCCATGAGGTCAGATCCGAGGCCTTTACCCGGCACCCGGTGGGGGTATTCCCGCAGAGAGTAGCGGGTGTGCCCGGCGACGGGTCAAGTTGCAATTTCTGGCATACCACTCCTGGAGCTGGTTAATGAGTTCCCCTCGGAAGTCCCGATGAGGAAAGGGCAAAATGGCGTTTTGCGGGCTTTGGGGCCTCTTCGTCGGTAGGACTACCGCCCGACCTTACGGTTGGAATTGTCGGCAGGGGAGGTTGGCGGGGTACCTGCAGAATAGTAGGAGGTGGCAAATCGAGAATCGGTCGACATCGCCAAAAACCTTCTCGAGCCTCCAGGTCTGCAGGGACCGACCCAGGCTGCCGCCAAACCGACCGAGAGGCCCTGCCGGCGGCCATTTTTGGCCATTTTCGGCATTTTTCGCCTCTTTCGGCCGGGATGGAAAAGCGGCGGCCTGAAGCCCGGGCCTGCCCGGGGAGGCCTCCTAATCGCCCGGGGGACCGGATTTGCCCCGGTGAGAGCCCCCGAAACGTCCCGAAGCCGGCCGGGAAGGCGGCCAAGGGCGAAGCACCTCGCATTGCGTTGGCAGGCCGTGCAAAGTGGCCTCCGGGCCCGCGAGACAATGCAGGGTGCCCTCGGTGTGCCCCTGAGAAATGGTTAACCAAACGAAGGACAGTGCGGCTCGGATTGCATTGGCAGGCCGTGCAAAGGGGCCCCCGGGCCCGCGAGACGTTACAGATTGCCCTCGGTGAGCCCCTGAGAAATGGTTAACCAATTGGACTTAGTCTCTGGCAGAGAGACAAAGTGTTTTCACGAGAAATGGTTAACCAATTGGACTTAGTCTCTGGCAGAGAGGCAAAGTGTTTTCAAGAGAAATGGTTAACCAATTGGACTTAGTCTCTGGCGGAGAGACAAAGTGTTTTCCAGAGAAATGGATAACCAATTGGACTTTTTCTCTGAACGGCAGGCAAATTGTGGCCTTGAGAAATGATTAACCAATTGGACTTAGTCTCTGGCGGAGAGACCAAGTATTTTCACGAGAAATGGTTAACCAATTGGACTTAGTCTCTGGCAGAGAGGCAAAGTGTTTTCACGAGAAATGGTTAACCAATTGGAATTAGTCTCTGGCAGAGAGGCAAAGTGTTTTCACGAGAAATGGTTAACCAATTGGACTTAGTCTCTGGCGGAGAGACAAAGTGTTTTCAAGAGAAATGGATAACCAATTGGACTTAGTCTCTGGCAGAGAGGCAAAGTGTTTTCACGAGAAATGGTTAACCAATTGGACTTAGTCTCTGGCGGAGAGACAAAGTGTTTTCAAGAGAAATGGTTAACCAATTGGACTTAGTCTCTGGCAGAGAGGCAAAGTGTTTTCAAGAGAAATGGTTAACCAATTGGAATTAGTCTCTGGCAGAGAGGCAAAGTGTTTTCACGAGAAATGGTTAACCAATTGGACTTAGTCTCTGGCGGAGAGACAAAGTGTTTTCAAGAGAAATGGATAACCAATTGGACTTAGTCTCTGGCAGAGAGGCAAAGTGTTTTCACGAGAAATGGTTAACCAATTGGACTTAGTCTCTGGCGGAGAGACAAAGTGTTTTCAAGAGAAATGGTTAACCAATTGGACTTAGTCTCTGGCAGAGAGGCAAAGTGTTTTCAAGAGAAATGGTTAACCAATTGGACTTCGTCTCTGGCAGAGAGGCAAAGTGTTTTCAAGAGAAATGGTTAACCAATTGGACTTGGTCTCTGAACGGCAGGCAAATTGTGGCCTTGAGAAATGATTAACCAATTGGACTTAGTCTCTGGCGGAGAGACAAAGTGTTTTCAAGAGAAATGGTTAACCAATTGGACTTCGTCTCTGGCAGAGAGGCAAAGTGTTTTCAAGAGAAATGGTTAACCAATTGGACTTGGTCTCTGAACGGCAGGCAAATTGTGGCCTTGAGAAATGATTAACCAATTGGACTTAGTCTCTGGCGGAGAGGCAAAGTGTTTTCACGAGAAATGGTTAAACAATTGGACTTAGTCTCTGGCGGAGAGACAAAGTGTTTTCCAGAGAAATGGATAACCAATTGGACTTAGTCTCTGGGCAGAGAGGCAAAGTGTTTTCACGAGAAATGGTTAACCAATTGGACTTAGTCTCTGGCAGAGAGGCAAAGTGTTTTCAAGAGAAATGGTTAACCAATTGGACTTAGTCTCTGGCAGAGAGGCAAAGTGTTTTCAAGAGAAATGGTTAACCAATTGGACTTAGTCTCTGAACGGCAGGCAAATTGTGGCCTTGAGAAATGATTAACCAATTGGACTTCGTCTCTGGCGGAGAGGCAAAGTGTTTTCTCGAGAAATAATTAACCAATGAGGCCAATGGACCTCGGGTTGCATTGGCAGGCCGGGCAATGAGGCTCTTGGGCCCGCGAGAGCAAAATCCGTGCACAGACGGAAGTCCATGAGGTCAGATCCGAGGCCTTTACCCGGCACCCGGTGGGGGTATTCCCGCAGAGAGTAGCGAATCTGCCCGGCGACGGGTCAAGTTGCAATTTCTGGCATGCCACTCATGGAGCTGGTTAATGAGTTCCCCGCGGAAGTCCCGATGAGGAAAGGGCAAAATGGCGTTTTGCGGGCTTTGGGGCCTCTTCGTCGGTAGGACTACCGCCCGACCTTACGGTTGGAATTGTCGGCAGGGGAGGTTGGCGGGGTACCTGCAGAATAGTAGGAGGTGGCAAATCGAGAATCGGTCGACATCGCCAAAAACCTTCTCGAGCCTCCAGGTCTGCAGGGACCGACCCAGGCTGCCGCCAAACCGACCGACAGGCCCTGCCGGCGGCCATTTTTGGCCATTTTCGGCATTTTTCGCCTCTTTCGGCCGGGATGGAAAAGCGGCGGCCTGAAGCCCGGGCCTGCCCGGGGAGGCCTCCTAATCGCCCGGGGGACCGGATTTGCCCCGGTGAGAGCCCCCGAAACGTCCCGAAGCCGGCCGGGAAGGCGGCCAAGGGCGAAGCACCTCGCATTGCGTTGGCAGGCCGTGCAAAGTGGCCTCCGGGCCCGCGAGACAATGCAGGGTGCCCTCGGTGTGCCCCTGAGAAATGGTTAACCAAACGAAGGACAGTGCGGCTCGGATTGCATTGGCAGGCCGTGCAAAGGGGCCCCCGGGCCCGCGAGACGTTACAGATTGCCCTCGGTGAGCCCCTGAGAAATGGTTAACCAATTGGACTTAGTCTCTGGCAGAGAGGCAAAGTGTTTTCACGAGAAATGGTTAACCAATTGGACTTAGTCTCTGGCAGAGAGGCAAAGTGTTTTCCAGAGAAATGGATAACCAATTGGACTTAGTCTCTGGCAGAGAGGCAAAGTGTTTTCACGAGAAATGGTTAACCAATTGGACTTAGTCTCTGGCAGAGAGGCAAAGTGTTTTCAAGAGAAATGGTTAACCAATTGGACTTAGTCTCTGGCGGAGAGGCAAAGTGTTTTCAAGAGAAATGGTTAACCAATTGGACTTAGTCTCTGAACGGCAGGCAAATTGTGGCCTTGAGAAATGATTAACCAATTGGACTTAGTCTCTGGCGGAGAGGCAAAGTGTTTTCTCGAGAAATAATTAACCAATGAGGCCAATGGACCTCGGGTTGCATTGGCAGGCCGGGCAATGAGGCTCTTGGGCCCGCGAGAGCAAAATCCGTGCACAGACGGAAGTCCATGAGGTCAGATCCGAGGCCTTTACCCGGCACCCGGTGGGGGTATTCCCGCAGAGAGTAGCGAATCTGCCCGGCGACGGGTCAAGTTGCAATTTCTGGCATGCCACTCATGGAGCTGGTTAATGAGTTCCCCGCGGAAGTCCCGATGAGGAAAGGGCAAAATGGCGTTTTGCGGGCTTTGGGGCCTCTTCGTCGGTAGGACTACCGCCCGACCTTACGGTTGGAATTGTCGGCAGGGGAGGTTGGCGGGGTACCTGCAGAATAGTAGGAGGTGGCAAATCGAGAATCGGTCGACATCGCCAAAAACCTTCTCGAGCCTCCAGGTCTGCAGGGACCGACCCAGGCTGCCGCCAAACCGACCGACAGGCCCTGCCGGCGGCCATTTTTGGCCATTTTCGGCATTTTTCGCCTCTTTCGGCCGGGATGGAAAAGCGGCGGCCTGAAGCCCGGGCCTGCCCGGGGAGGCCTCCTAATCGCCCGGGGGACCGGATTTGCCCCGGTGAGAGCCCCCGAAACGTCCCGAAGCCGGCCGGGAAGGCGGCCAAGGGCGAAGCACCTCGCATTGCGTTGGCAGGCCGTGCAAAGTGGCCTCCGGGCCCGCGAGACAATGCAGGGTGCCCTCGGTGTGCCCCTGAGAAATGGTTAACCAAACGAAGGACAGTGCGGCTCGGATTGCATTGGCAGGCCGTGCAAAGGGGCCCCCGGGCCCGCGAGACGTTACAGATTGCCCTCGGTGAGCCCCTGAGAAATGGTTAACCAATTGGACTTAGTCTCTGGCAGAGAGGCAAAGTGTTTTCAAGAGAAATGGTTAACCAATTGGACTTAGTCTCTGGCGGAGAGACAAAGTGTTTTCAAGAGAAATGGTTAACCAATTGGACTTAGTCTCTGGCAGAGAGGCAAAGTGTTTTCAAGAGAAATGGTTAACCAATTGGACTTTTTCTCTGAACGGCAGGCAAATTGTGGCCTTGAGAAATGATTAACCAATTGGACTTAGTCTCTGGCGGAGAGACCAAGTATTTTCACGAGAAATGGTTAACCAATTGGACTTAGTCTCTGGCAGAGAGGCAAAGTGTTTTCACGAGAAATGGTTAACCAATTGGAATTAGTCTCTGGCAGAGAGGCAAAGTGTTTTCACGAGAAATGGTTAACCAATTGGACTTAGACTCTGGCGGAGAGACAAAGTGTTTTCAAGAGAAATGGATAACCAATTGGACTTAGTCTCTGGCAGAGAGGCAAAGTGTTTTCACGAGAAATGGTTAACCAATTGGACTTAGTCTCTGGCGGAGAGACAAAGTGTTTTCAAGAGAAATGGTTAACCAATTGGACTTAGTCTCTGGCAGAGAGGCAAAGTGTTTTCAAGAGAAATGGTTAACCAATTGGAATTAGTCTCTGGCAGAGAGGCAAAGTGTTTTCACGAGAAATGGTTAACCAATTGGACTTAGTCTCTGGCGGAGAGACAAAGTGTTTTCAAGAGAAATGGATAACCAATTGGACTTAGTCTCTGGCAGAGAGGCAAAGTGTTTTCACGAGAAATGGTTAACCAATTGGACTTAGTCTCTGGCGGAGAGACAAAGTGTTTTCAAGAGAAATGGTTAACCAATTGGACTTAGTCTCTGGCAGAGAGGCAAAGTGTTTTCAAGAGAAATGGTTAACCAATTGGACTTCGTCTCTGGCAGAGAGGCAAAGTGTTTTCAAGAGAAATGGTTAACCAATTGGACTTGGTCTCTGAACGGCAGGCAAATTGTGGCCTTGAGAAATGATTAACCAATTGGACTTAGTCTCTGGCGGAGAGACAAAGTGTTTTCAAGAGAAATGGTTAACCAATTGGACTTCGTCTCTGGCAGAGAGGCAAAGTGTTTTCAAGAGAAATGGTTAACCAATTGGACTTGGTCTCTGAACGGCAGGCAAATTGTGGCCTTGAGAAATGATTAACCAATTGGACTTAGTCTCTGGCGGAGAGGCAAAGTGTTTTCACGAGAAATGGTTAAACAATTGGACTTAGTCTCTGGCGGAGAGACAAAGTGTTTTCCAGAGAAATGGATAACCAATTGGACTTAGTCTCTGGGCAGAGAGGCAAAGTGTTTTCACGAGAAATGGTTAACCAATTGGACTTAGTCTCTGGCAGAGAGGCAAAGTGTTTTCAAGAGAAATGGTTAACCAATTGGACTTAGTCTCTGGCAGAGAGGCAAAGTGTTTTCAAGAGAAATGGTTAACCAATTGGACTTAGTCTCTGAACGGCAGGCAAATTGTGGCCTTGAGAAATGATTAACCAATTGGACTTAGTCTCTGGCGGAGAGGCAAAGTGTTTTCTCGAGAAATAATTAACCAATGAGGCCAATGGACCTCGGGTTGCATTGGCAGGCCGGGCAATGAGGCTCTTGGGCCCGCGAGAGCAAAATCCGTGCACAGACGGAAGTCCATGAGGTCAGATCCGAGGCCTTTACCCGGCACCCGGTGGGGGTATTCCCGCAGAGAGTAGCGAATCTGCCCGGCGACGGGTCAAGTTGCAATTTCTGGCATGCCACTCATGGAGCTGGTTAATGAGTTCCCCGCGGAAGTCCCGATGAGGAAAGGGCAAAATGGCGTTTTGCGGGCTTTGGGGCCTCTTCGTCGGTAGGACTACCGCCCGACCTTACGGTTGGAATTGTCGGCAGGGGAGGTTGGCGGGGTACCTGCAGAATAGTAGGAGGTGGCAAATCGAGAATCGGTCGACATCGCCAAAAACCTTCTCGAGCCTCCAGGTCTGCAGGGACCGACCCAGGCTGCCGCCAAACCGACCGACAGGCCCTGCCGGCGGCCATTTTTGGCCATTTTCGGCATTTTTCGCCTCTTTCGGCCGGGATGGAAAAGCGGCGGCCTGAAGCCCGGGCCTGCCCGGGGAGGCCTCCTAATCGCCCGGGGGACCGGATTTGCCCCGGTGAGAGCCCCCGAAACGTCCCGAAGCCGGCCGGGAAGGCGGCCAAGGGCGAAGCACCTCGCATTGCGTTGGCAGGCCGTGCAAAGTGGCCTCCGGGCCCGCGAGACAATGCAGGGTGCCCTCGGTGTGCCCCTGAGAAATGGTTAACCAAACGAAGGACAGTGCGGCTCGGATTGCATTGGCAGGCCGTGCAAAGGGGCCCCCGGGCCCGCGAGACGTTACAGATTGCCCTCGGTGAGCCCCTGAGAAATGGTTAACCAATTGGACTTAGTCTCTGGCAGAGAGGCAAAGTGTTTTCACGAGAAATGGTTAACCAATTGGACTTAGTCTCTGGCAGAGAGGCAAAGTGTTTTCCAGAGAAATGGATAACCAATTGGACTTAGTCTCTGGCAGAGAGGCAAAGTGTTTTCACGAGAAATGGTTAACCAATTGGACTTAGTCTCTGGCAGAGAGGCAAAGTGTTTTCAAGAGAAATGGTTAACCAATTGGACTTAGTCTCTGGCGGAGAGGCAAAGTGTTTTCAAGAGAAATGGTTAACCAATTGGACTTAGTCTCTGAACGGCAGGCAAATTGTGGCCTTGAGAAATGATTAACCAATTGGACTTAGTCTCTGGCGGAGAGGCAAAGTGTTTTCTCGAGAAATAATTAACCAATGAGGCCAATGGACCTCGGGTTGCATTGGCAGGCCGGGCAATGAGGCTCTTGGGCCCGCGAGAGCAAAATCCGTGCACAGACGGAAGTCCATGAGGTCAGATCCGAGGCCTTTACCCGGCACCCGGTGGGGGTATTCCCGCAGAGAGTAGCGAATCTGCCCGGCGACGGGTCAAGTTGCAATTTCTGGCATGCCACTCATGGAGCTGGTTAATGAGTTCCCCGCGGAAGTCCCGATGAGGAAAGGGCAAAATGGCGTTTTGCGGGCTTTGGGGCCTCTTCGTCGGTAGGACTACCGCCCGACCTTACGGTTGGAATTGTCGGCAGGGGAGGTTGGCGGGGTACCTGCAGAATAGTAGGAGGTGGCAAATCGAGAATCGGTCGACATCGCCAAAAACCTTCTCGAGCCTCCAGGTCTGCAGGGACCGACCCAGGCTGCCGCCAAACCGACCGACAGGCCCTGCCGGCGGCCATTTTTGGCCATTTTCGGCATTTTTCGCCTCTTTCGGCCGGGATGGAAAAGCGGCGGCCTGAAGCCCGGGCCTGCCCGGGGAGGCCTCCTAATCGCCCGGGGGACCGGATTTGCCCCGGTGAGAGCCCCCGAAACGTCCCGAAGCCGGCCGGGAAGGCGGCCAAGGGCGAAGCACCTCGCATTGCGTTGGCAGGCCGTGCAAAGTGGCCTCCGGGCCCGCGAGACAATGCAGGGTGCCCTCGGTGTGCCCCTGAGAAATGGTTAACCAAACGAAGGACAGTGCGGCTCGGATTGCATTGGCAGGCCGTGCAAAGGGGCCCCCGGGCCCGCGAGACGTTACAGATTGCCCTCGGTGAGCCCCTGAGAAATGGTTAACCAATTGGACTTAGTCTCTGGCAGAGAGGCAAAGTGTTTTCAAGAGAAATGGTTAACCAATTGGACTTAGTCTCTGAACGGCAGGCAAATTGTGGCCTTGAGAAATGATTAACCAATTGGACTTAGTCTCTGGCGGAGAGGCAAAGTGTTTTCTCGAGAAATAATTAACCAATGAGGCCAATGGACCTCGGGTTGCATTGGCAGGCCGGGCAATGAGGCTCTTGGGCCCGCGAGAGCAAAATCCGTGCACAGACGGAAGTCCATGAGGTCAGATCCGAGGCCTTTACCCGGCACCCGGTGGGGGTATTCCCGCAGAGAGTAGCGAATCTGCCCGGCGACGGGTCAAGTTGCAATTTCTGGCATGCCACTCATGGAGCTGGTTAATGAGTTCCCCGCGGAAGTCCCGATGAGGAAAGGGCAAAATGGCGTTTTGCGGGCTTTGGGGCCTCTTCGTCGGTAGGACTACCGCCCGACCTTACGGTTGGAATTGTCGGCAGGGGAGGTTGGCGGGGTACCTGCAGAATAGTAGGAGGTGGCAAATCGAGAATCGGTCGACATCGCCAAAAACCTTCTCGAGCCTCCAGGTCTGCAGGGACCGACCCAGGCTGCCGCCAAACCGACCGACAGGCCCTGCCGGCGGCCATTTTTGGCCATTTTCGGCATTTTTCGCCTCTTTCGGCCGGGATGGAAAAGCGGCGGCCTGAAGCCCGGGCCTGCCCGGGGAGGCCTCCTAATCGCCCGGGGGACCGGATTTGCCCCGGTGAGAGCCCCCGAAACGTCCCGAAGCCGGCCGGGAAGGCGGCCAAGGGCGAAGCACCTCGCATTGCGTTGGCAGGCCGTGCAAAGTGGCCTCCGGGCCCGCGAGACAATGCAGGGTGCCCTCGGTGTGCCCCTGAGAAATGGTTAACCAAACGAAGGACAGTGCGGCTCGGATTGCATTGGCAGGCCGTGCAAAGGGGCCCCCGGGCCCGCGAGACGTTACAGATTGCCCTCGGTGAGCCCCTGAGAAATGGTTAACCAATTGGACTTAGTCTCTGGCAGAGAGGCAAAGTGTTTTCACGAGAAATGGTTAACCAATTGGACTTAGTCTCTGGCAGAGAGGCAAAGTGTTTTCCAGAGAAATGGATAACCAATTGGACTTAGTCTCTGGCAGAGAGGCAAAGTGTTTTCACGAGAAATGGTTAACCAATTGGACTTAGTCTCTGGCAGAGAGGCAAAGTGTTTTCAAGAGAAATGGTTAACCAATTGGACTTAGTCTCTGGCGGAGAGGCAAAGTGTTTTCAAGAGAAATGGTTAACCAATTGGACTTAGTCTCTGAACGGCAGGCAAATTGTGGCCTTGAGAAATGATTAACCAATTGGACTTAGTCTCTGGCGGAGAGGCAAAGTGTTTTCTCGAGAAATAATTAACCAATGAGGCCAATGGACCTCGGGTTGCATTGGCAGGCCGGGCAATGAGGCTCTTGGGCCCGCGAGAGCAAAATCCGTGCACAGACGGAAGTCCATGAGGTCAGATCCGAGGCCTTTACCCGGCACCCGGTGGGGGTATTCCCGCAGAGAGTAGCGAATCTGCCCGGCGACGGGTCAAGTTGCAATTTCTGGCATGCCACTCATGGAGCTGGTTAATGAGTTCCCCGCGGAAGTCCCGATGAGGAAAGGGCAAAATGGCGTTTTGCGGGCTTTGGGGCCTCTTCGTCGGTAGGACTACCGCCCGACCTTACGGTTGGAATTGTCGGCAGGGGAGGTTGGCGGGGTACCTGCAGAATAGTAGGAGGTGGCAAATCGAGAATCGGTCGACATCGCCAAAAACCTTCTCGAGCCTCCAGGTCTGCAGGGACCGACCCAGGCTGCCGCCAAACCGACCGACAGGCCCTGCCGGCGGCCATTTTTGGCCATTTTCGGCATTTTTCGCCTCTTTCGGCCGGGATGGAAAAGCGGCGGCCTGAAGCCCGGGCCTGCCCGGGGAGGCCTCCTAATCGCCCGGGGGACCGGATTTGCCCCGGTGAGAGCCCCCGAAACGTCCCGAAGCCGGCCGGGAAGGCGGCCAAGGGCGAAGCACCTCGCATTGCGTTGGCAGGCCGTGCAAAGTGGCCTCCGGGCCCGCGAGACAATGCAGGGTGCCCTCGGTGTGCCCCTGAGAAATGGTTAACCAAACGAAGGACAGTGCGGCTCGGATTGCATTGGCAGGCCGTGCAAAGGGGCCCCCGGGCCCGCGAGACGTTACAGATTGCCCTCGGTGAGCCCCTGAGAAATGGTTAACCAATTGGACTTAGTCTCTGGCAGAGAGGCAAAGTGTTTTCAAGAGAAATGGATAACCAATTGGACTTAGTCTCTGGCAGAGAGGCAAAGTGTTTTCACGAGAAATGGTTAACCAATTGGACTTCGTCTCTGGCAGAGAGGCAAAGTGTTTTCAAGAGAAATGGTTAACCAATTGGACTTAGTCTCTGGCGGAGAGACAAAGTGTTTTCAAGAGAAATGGTTAACCAATTGGACTTGGTCTCTGGCAGAGAGGCAAAGTGTTTTCAAGAGAAATGGTTAACCAATTGGACTTGGTCTCTGAACGGCAGGCAAATTGTGGCCTTGAGAAATGATTAACCAATTGGACTTAGTCTCTGGCGGAGAGGCAAAGTGTTTTCACGAGAAATGGTTAACCAATTGGACTTCGTCTCTGGCAGAGAGGCAAAGTGTTTTCAAGAGAAATGGTTAACCAATTGGACTTAGTCTCTGGCAGAGAGGCAAAGTGTTTTCACGAGAAATGGATAACCAATTGGACTTAGTCTCTGGCAGAGAGGCAAAGTGTTTTCCTGAGAAATGGTTAACCAATTGGACTTAGTCTCTGGCAGAGAGGCAAAGCGTTTTCCTGAGAAATGGTTAACCAATTGAACTTAGTCTCTGGCAGAGAGGCAAAGTGTTTTCAAGAGAAATGGTTAACCAATTGGACTTAGTCTCTGGCGGAGAGACAAAGTGTTTTCCAGAGAAATGGATAACCAATTGGACTTAGTCTCTGGCAGAGAGGCAAAGTGTTTTCACGAGAAATGGTTAACCAATTGGACTTAGTCTCTGGCAGAGAGGCAAAGTGTTTTCAAGAGAAATGGTTAACCAATTGGACTTAGTCTCTGGCAGAGAGGCAAAGTGTTTTCAAGAGAAATGGTTAACCAATTGGACTTAGTCTCTGAACGGCAGGCAAATTGTGGCCTTGAGAAATGATTAACCAATTGGACTTAGTCTCTGGCGGAGAGGCAAAGTGTTTTCTCGAGAAATAATTAACCAATGAGGCCAATGGACCTCGGGTTGCATTGGCAGGCCGGGCAATGAGGCTCTTGGGCCCGCGAGAGCAAAATCCGTGCACAGACGGAAGTCCATGAGGTCAGATCCGAGGCCTTTACCCGGCACCCGGTGGGGGTATTCCCGCAGAGAGTAGCGGGTGTGCCCGGCGACGGGTCAAGTTGCAATTTCTGGCATACCACTCCTGGAGCTGGTTAATGAGTTCCCCTCGGAAGTCCCGATGAGGAAAGGGCAAAATGGCGTTTTGCGGGCTTTGGGGCCTCTTCGTCGGTAGGACTACCGCCCGACCTTACGGTTGGAATTGTCGGCAGGGGAGGTTGGCGGGGTACCTGCAGAATAGTAGGAGGTGGCAAATCGAGAATCGGTCGACATCGCCAAAAACCTTCTCGAGCCTCCAGGTCTGCAGGGACCGACCCAGGCTGCCGCCAAACCGACCGAGAGGCCCTGCCGGCGGCCATTTTTGGCCATTTTCGGCATTTTTCGCCTCTTTCGGCCGGGATGGAAAAGCGGCGGCCTGAAGCCCGGGCCTGCCCGGGGAGGCCTCCTAATCGCCCGGGGGACCGGATTTGCCCCGGTGAGAGCCCCCGAAACGTCCCGAAGCCGGCCGGGAAGGCGGCCAAGGGCGAAGCACCTCGCATTGCGTTGGCAGGCCGTGCAAAGTGGCCTCCGGGCCCGCGAGACAATGCAGGGTGCCCTCGGTGTGCCCCTGAGAAATGGTTAACCAAACGAAGGACAGTGCGGCTCGGATTGCATTGGCAGGCCGTGCAAAGGGGCCCCCGGGCCCGCGAGACGTTACAGATTGCCCTCGGTGAGCCCCTGAGAAATGGTTAACCAATTGGACTTAGTCTCTGGCAGAGAGACAAAGTGTTTTCACGAGAAATGGTTAACCAATTGGACTTAGTCTCTGGCAGAGAGGCAAAGTGTTTTCAAGAGAAATGGTTAACCAATTGGACTTCGTCTCTGGCGGAGAGACAAAGTGTTTTCCAGAGAAACGGATAACCAATTGGACTTTTTCTCTGAACGGCAGGCAAATTGTGGCCTTGAGAAATGATTAACCAATTGGACTTAGTCTCTGGCGGAGAGACCAAGTATTTTCACGAGAAATGGTTAACCAATTGGACTTAGTCTCTGGCAGAGAGACAAAGTGTTTTCACGAGAAATGGTTAACCAATTGGACTTAGTCTCTGGCAGAGAGGCAAAGTGTTTTCAAGAGAAATGGTTAACCAATTGGACTTAGTCTCTGGCGGAGAGACAAAGTGTTTTCCAGAGAAATGGATAACCAATTGGACTTAGTCTCTGGCAGAGAGGCAAAGTGTTTTCACGAGAAATGGTTAACCAATTGGACTTAGTCTCTGGCAGAGAGGCAAAGTGTTTTCAAGAGAAATGGTTAACCAATTGGACTTAGTCTCTGGCAGAGAGGCAAAGTGTTTTCAAGAGAAATGGTTAACCAATTGGACTTAGTCTCTGAACGGCAGGCAAATTGTGGCCTTGAGAAATGATTAACCAATTGGACTTAGTCTCTGGCGGAGAGGCAAAGTGTTTTCTCGAGAAATAATTAACCAATGAGGCCAATGGACCTCGGGTTGCATTGGCAGGCCGGGCAATGAGGCTCTTGGGCCCGCGAGAGCAAAATCCGTGCACAGACGGAAGTCCATGAGGTCAGATCCGAGGCCTTTACCCGGCACCCGGTGGGGGTATTCCCGCAGAGAGTAGCGGGTGTGCCCGGCGACGGGTCAAGTTGCAATTTCTGGCATACCACTCCTGGAGCTGGTTAATGAGTTCCCCTCGGAAGTCCCGATGAGGAAAGGGCAAAATGGCGTTTTGCGGGCTTTGGGGCCTCTTCGTCGGTAGGACTACCGCCCGACCTTACGGTTGGAATTGTCGGCAGGGGAGGTTGGCGGGGTACCTGCAGAATAGTAGGAGGTGGCAAATCGAGAATCGGTCGACATCGCCAAAAACCTTCTCGAGCCTCCAGGTCTGCAGGGACCGACCCAGGCTGCCGCCAAACCGACCGAGAGGCCCTGCCGGCGGCCATTTTTGGCCATTTTCGGCATTTTTCGCCTCTTTCGGCCGGGATGGAAAAGCGGCGGCCTGAAGCCCGGGCCTGCCCGGGGAGGCCTCCTAATCGCCCGGGGGACCGGATTTGCCCCGGTGAGAGCCCCCGAAACGTCCCGAAGCCGGCCGGGAAGGCGGCCAAGGGCGAAGCACCTCGCATTGCGTTGGCAGGCCGTGCAAAGTGGCCTCCGGGCCCGCGAGACAATGCAGGGTGCCCTCGGTGTGCCCCTGAGAAATGGTTAACCAAACGAAGGACAGTGCGGCTCGGATTGCATTGGCAGGCCGTGCAAAGGGGCCCCCGGGCCCGCGAGACGTTACAGATTGCCCTCGGTGAGCCCCTGAGAAATGGTTAACCAATTGGACTTAGTCTCTGGCAGAGAGACAAAGTGTTTTCACGAGAAATGGTTAACCAATTGGACTTAGTCTCTGGCAGAGAGGCAAAGTGTTTTCAAGAGAAATGGTTAACCAATTGGACTTAGTCTCTGGCGGAGAGACAAAGTGTTTTCCAGAGAAATGGATAACCAATTGGACTTTTTCTCTGAACGGCAGGCAAATTGTGGCCTTGAGAAATGATTAACCAATTGGACTTAGTCTCTGGCGGAGAGACCAAGTATTTTCACGAGAAATGGTTAACCAATTGGACTTAGTCTCTGGCAGAGAGGCAAAGTGTTTTCACGAGAAATGGTTAACCAATTGGAATTAGTCTCTGGCAGAGAGGCAAAGTGTTTTCACGAGAAATGGTTAACCAATTGGACTTAGTCTCTGGCGGAGAGACAAAGTGTTTTCAAGAGAAATGGATAACCAATTGGACTTAGTCTCTGGCAGAGAGGCAAAGTGTTTTCACGAGAAATGGTTAACCAATTGGACTTAGTCTCTGGCGGAGAGACAAAGTGTTTTCAAGAGAAATGGTTAACCAATTGGACTTAGTCTCTGGCAGAGAGGCAAAGTGTTTTCAAGAGAAATGGTTAACCAATTGGAATTAGTCTCTGGCAGAGAGGCAAAGTGTTTTCACGAGAAATGGTTAACCAATTGGACTTAGTCTCTGGCGGAGAGACAAAGTGTTTTCAAGAGAAATGGATAACCAATTGGACTTAGTCTCTGGCAGAGAGGCAAAGTGTTTTCACGAGAAATGGTTAACCAATTGGACTTAGTCTCTGGCGGAGAGACAAAGTGTTTTCAAGAGAAATGGTTAACCAATTGGACTTAGTCTCTGGCAGAGAGGCAAAGTGTTTTCAAGAGAAATGGTTAACCAATTGGACTTCGTCTCTGGCAGAGAGGCAAAGTGTTTTCAAGAGAAATGGTTAACCAATTGGACTTGGTCTCTGAACGGCAGGCAAATTGTGGCCTTGAGAAATGATTAACCAATTGGACTTAGTCTCTGGCGGAGAGACAAAGTGTTTTCAAGAGAAATGGTTAACCAATTGGACTTCGTCTCTGGCAGAGAGGCAAAGTGTTTTCAAGAGAAATGGTTAACCAATTGGACTTGGTCTCTGAACGGCAGGCAAATTGTGGCCTTGAGAAATGATTAACCAATTGGACTTAGTCTCTGGCGGAGAGGCAAAGTGTTTTCACGAGAAATGGTTAAACAATTGGACTTAGTCTCTGGCGGAGAGACAAAGTGTTTTCCAGAGAAATGGATAACCAATTGGACTTAGTCTCTGGGCAGAGAGGCAAAGTGTTTTCACGAGAAATGGTTAACCAATTGGACTTAGTCTCTGGCAGAGAGGCAAAGTGTTTTCAAGAGAAATGGTTAACCAATTGGACTTAGTCTCTGGCAGAGAGGCAAAGTGTTTTCAAGAGAAATGGTTAACCAATTGGACTTAGTCTCTGAACGGCAGGCAAATTGTGGCCTTGAGAAATGATTAACCAATTGGACTTAGTCTCTGGCGGAGAGGCAAAGTGTTTTCTCGAGAAATAATTAACCAATGAGGCCAATGGACCTCGGGTTGCATTGGCAGGCCGGGCAATGAGGCTCTTGGGCCCGCGAGAGCAAAATCCGTGCACAGACGGAAGTCCATGAGGTCAGATCCGAGGCCTTTACCCGGCACCCGGTGGGGGTATTCCCGCAGAGAGTAGCGAATCTGCCCGGCGACGGGTCAAGTTGCAATTTCTGGCATGCCACTCATGGAGCTGGTTAATGAGTTCCCCGCGGAAGTCCCGATGAGGAAAGGGCAAAATGGCGTTTTGCGGGCTTTGGGGCCTCTTCGTCGGTAGGACTACCGCCCGACCTTACGGTTGGAATTGTCGGCAGGGGAGGTTGGCGGGGTACCTGCAGAATAGTAGGAGGTGGCAAATCGAGAATCGGTCGACATCGCCAAAAACCTTCTCGAGCCTCCAGGTCTGCAGGGACCGACCCAGGCTGCCGCCAAACCGACCGACAGGCCCTGCCGGCGGCCATTTTTGGCCATTTTCGGCATTTTTCGCCTCTTTCGGCCGGGATGGAAAAGCGGCGGCCTGAAGCCCGGGCCTGCCCGGGGAGGCCTCCTAATCGCCCGGGGGACCGGATTTGCCCCGGTGAGAGCCCCCGAAACGTCCCGAAGCCGGCCGGGAAGGCGGCCAAGGGCGAAGCACCTCGCATTGCGTTGGCAGGCCGTGCAAAGTGGCCTCCGGGCCCGCGAGACAATGCAGGGTGCCCTCGGTGTGCCCCTGAGAAATGGTTAACCAAACGAAGGACAGTGCGGCTCGGATTGCATTGGCAGGCCGTGCAAAGGGGCCCCCGGGCCCGCGAGACGTTACAGATTGCCCTCGGTGAGCCCCTGAGAAATGGTTAACCAATTGGACTTAGTCTCTGGCAGAGAGGCAAAGTGTTTTCACGAGAAATGGTTAACCAATTGGACTTAGTCTCTGGCAGAGAGGCAAAGTGTTTTCCAGAGAAATGGATAACCAATTGGACTTAGTCTCTGGCAGAGAGGCAAAGTGTTTTCACGAGAAATGGTTAACCAATTGGACTTAGTCTCTGGCAGAGAGGCAAAGTGTTTTCAAGAGAAATGGTTAACCAATTGGACTTAGTCTCTGGCGGAGAGGCAAAGTGTTTTCAAGAGAAATGGTTAACCAATTGGACTTAGTCTCTGAACGGCAGGCAAATTGTGGCCTTGAGAAATGATTAACCAATTGGACTTAGTCTCTGGCGGAGAGGCAAAGTGTTTTCTCGAGAAATAATTAACCAATGAGGCCAATGGACCTCGGGTTGCATTGGCAGGCCGGGCAATGAGGCTCTTGGGCCCGCGAGAGCAAAATCCGTGCACAGACGGAAGTCCATGAGGTCAGATCCGAGGCCTTTACCCGGCACCCGGTGGGGGTATTCCCGCAGAGAGTAGCGAATCTGCCCGGCGACGGGTCAAGTTGCAATTTCTGGCATGCCACTCATGGAGCTGGTTAATGAGTTCCCCGCGGAAGTCCCGATGAGGAAAGGGCAAAATGGCGTTTTGCGGGCTTTGGGGCCTCTTCGTCGGTAGGACTACCGCCCGACCTTACGGTTGGAATTGTCGGCAGGGGAGGTTGGCGGGGTACCTGCAGAATAGTAGGAGGTGGCAAATCGAGAATCGGTCGACATCGCCAAAAACCTTCTCGAGCCTCCAGGTCTGCAGGGACCGACCCAGGCTGCCGCCAAACCGACCGACAGGCCCTGCCGGCGGCCATTTTTGGCCATTTTCGGCATTTTTCGCCTCTTTCGGCCGGGATGGAAAAGCGGCGGCCTGAAGCCCGGGCCTGCCCGGGGAGGCCTCCTAATCGCCCGGGGGACCGGATTTGCCCCGGTGAGAGCCCCCGAAACGTCCCGAAGCCGGCCGGGAAGGCGGCCAAGGGCGAAGCACCTCGCATTGCGTTGGCAGGCCGTGCAAAGTGGCCTCCGGGCCCGCGAGACAATGCAGGGTGCCCTCGGTGTGCCCCTGAGAAATGGTTAACCAAACGAAGGACAGTGCGGCTCGGATTGCATTGGCAGGCCGTGCAAAGGGGCCCCCGGGCCCGCGAGACGTTACAGATTGCCCTCGGTGAGCCCCTGAGAAATGGTTAACCAATTGGACTTAGTCTCTGGCAGAGAGGCAAAGTGTTTTCAAGAGAAATGGTTAACCAATTGGACTTAGTCTCTGGCGGAGAGACAAAGTGTTTTCAAGAGAAATGGTTAACCAATTGGACTTAGTCTCTGGCAGAGAGGCAAAGTGTTTTCAAGAGAAATGGTTAACCAATTGGACTTTTTCTCTGAACGGCAGGCAAATTGTGGCCTTGAGAAATGATTAACCAATTGGACTTAGTCTCTGGCGGAGAGACCAAGTATTTTCACGAGAAATGGTTAACCAATTGGACTTAGTCTCTGGCAGAGAGGCAAAGTGTTTTCACGAGAAATGGTTAACCAATTGGAATTAGTCTCTGGCAGAGAGGCAAAGTGTTTTCACGAGAAATGGTTAACCAATTGGACTTAGACTCTGGCGGAGAGACAAAGTGTTTTCAAGAGAAATGGATAACCAATTGGACTTAGTCTCTGGCAGAGAGGCAAAGTGTTTTCACGAGAAATGGTTAACCAATTGGACTTAGTCTCTGGCGGAGAGACAAAGTGTTTTCAAGAGAAATGGTTAACCAATTGGACTTAGTCTCTGGCAGAGAGGCAAAGTGTTTTCAAGAGAAATGGTTAACCAATTGGAATTAGTCTCTGGCAGAGAGGCAAAGTGTTTTCACGAGAAATGGTTAACCAATTGGACTTAGTCTCTGGCGGAGAGACAAAGTGTTTTCAAGAGAAATGGATAACCAATTGGACTTAGTCTCTGGCAGAGAGGCAAAGTGTTTTCACGAGAAATGGTTAACCAATTGGACTTAGTCTCTGGCGGAGAGACAAAGTGTTTTCAAGAGAAATGGTTAACCAATTGGACTTAGTCTCTGGCAGAGAGGCAAAGTGTTTTCAAGAGAAATGGTTAACCAATTGGACTTCGTCTCTGGCAGAGAGGCAAAGTGTTTTCAAGAGAAATGGTTAACCAATTGGACTTGGTCTCTGAACGGCAGGCAAATTGTGGCCTTGAGAAATGATTAACCAATTGGACTTAGTCTCTGGCGGAGAGACAAAGTGTTTTCAAGAGAAATGGTTAACCAATTGGACTTCGTCTCTGGCAGAGAGGCAAAGTGTTTTCAAGAGAAATGGTTAACCAATTGGACTTGGTCTCTGAACGGCAGGCAAATTGTGGCCTTGAGAAATGATTAACCAATTGGACTTAGTCTCTGGCGGAGAGGCAAAGTGTTTTCACGAGAAATGGTTAAACAATTGGACTTAGTCTCTGGCGGAGAGACAAAGTGTTTTCCAGAGAAATGGATAACCAATTGGACTTAGTCTCTGGGCAGAGAGGCAAAGTGTTTTCACGAGAAATGGTTAACCAATTGGACTTAGTCTCTGGCAGAGAGGCAAAGTGTTTTCAAGAGAAATGGTTAACCAATTGGACTTAGTCTCTGGCAGAGAGGCAAAGTGTTTTCAAGAGAAATGGTTAACCAATTGGACTTAGTCTCTGAACGGCAGGCAAATTGTGGCCTTGAGAAATGATTAACCAATTGGACTTAGTCTCTGGCGGAGAGGCAAAGTGTTTTCTCGAGAAATAATTAACCAATGAGGCCAATGGACCTCGGGTTGCATTGGCAGGCCGGGCAATGAGGCTCTTGGGCCCGCGAGAGCAAAATCCGTGCACAGACGGAAGTCCATGAGGTCAGATCCGAGGCCTTTACCCGGCACCCGGTGGGGGTATTCCCGCAGAGAGTAGCGAATCTGCCCGGCGACGGGTCAAGTTGCAATTTCTGGCATGCCACTCATGGAGCTGGTTAATGAGTTCCCCGCGGAAGTCCCGATGAGGAAAGGGCAAAATGGCGTTTTGCGGGCTTTGGGGCCTCTTCGTCGGTAGGACTACCGCCCGACCTTACGGTTGGAATTGTCGGCAGGGGAGGTTGGCGGGGTACCTGCAGAATAGTAGGAGGTGGCAAATCGAGAATCGGTCGACATCGCCAAAAACCTTCTCGAGCCTCCAGGTCTGCAGGGACCGACCCAGGCTGCCGCCAAACCGACCGACAGGCCCTGCCGGCGGCCATTTTTGGCCATTTTCGGCATTTTTCGCCTCTTTCGGCCGGGATGGAAAAGCGGCGGCCTGAAGCCCGGGCCTGCCCGGGGAGGCCTCCTAATCGCCCGGGGGACCGGATTTGCCCCGGTGAGAGCCCCCGAAACGTCCCGAAGCCGGCCGGGAAGGCGGCCAAGGGCGAAGCACCTCGCATTGCGTTGGCAGGCCGTGCAAAGTGGCCTCCGGGCCCGCGAGACAATGCAGGGTGCCCTCGGTGTGCCCCTGAGAAATGGTTAACCAAACGAAGGACAGTGCGGCTCGGATTGCATTGGCAGGCCGTGCAAAGGGGCCCCCGGGCCCGCGAGACGTTACAGATTGCCCTCGGTGAGCCCCTGAGAAATGGTTAACCAATTGGACTTAGTCTCTGGCAGAGAGGCAAAGTGTTTTCACGAGAAATGGTTAACCAATTGGACTTAGTCTCTGGCAGAGAGGCAAAGTGTTTTCCAGAGAAATGGATAACCAATTGGACTTAGTCTCTGGCAGAGAGGCAAAGTGTTTTCACGAGAAATGGTTAACCAATTGGACTTAGTCTCTGGCAGAGAGGCAAAGTGTTTTCAAGAGAAATGGTTAACCAATTGGACTTAGTCTCTGGCGGAGAGGCAAAGTGTTTTCAAGAGAAATGGTTAACCAATTGGACTTAGTCTCTGAACGGCAGGCAAATTGTGGCCTTGAGAAATGATTAACCAATTGGACTTAGTCTCTGGCGGAGAGGCAAAGTGTTTTCTCGAGAAATAATTAACCAATGAGGCCAATGGACCTCGGGTTGCATTGGCAGGCCGGGCAATGAGGCTCTTGGGCCCGCGAGAGCAAAATCCGTGCACAGACGGAAGTCCATGAGGTCAGATCCGAGGCCTTTACCCGGCACCCGGTGGGGGTATTCCCGCAGAGAGTAGCGAATCTGCCCGGCGACGGGTCAAGTTGCAATTTCTGGCATGCCACTCATGGAGCTGGTTAATGAGTTCCCCGCGGAAGTCCCGATGAGGAAAGGGCAAAATGGCGTTTTGCGGGCTTTGGGGCCTCTTCGTCGGTAGGACTACCGCCCGACCTTACGGTTGGAATTGTCGGCAGGGGAGGTTGGCGGGGTACCTGCAGAATAGTAGGAGGTGGCAAATCGAGAATCGGTCGACATCGCCAAAAACCTTCTCGAGCCTCCAGGTCTGCAGGGACCGACCCAGGCTGCCGCCAAACCGACCGACAGGCCCTGCCGGCGGCCATTTTTGGCCATTTTCGGCATTTTTCGCCTCTTTCGGCCGGGATGGAAAAGCGGCGGCCTGAAGCCCGGGCCTGCCCGGGGAGGCCTCCTAATCGCCCGGGGGACCGGATTTGCCCCGGTGAGAGCCCCCGAAACGTCCCGAAGCCGGCCGGGAAGGCGGCCAAGGGCGAAGCACCTCGCATTGCGTTGGCAGGCCGTGCAAAGTGGCCTCCGGGCCCGCGAGACAATGCAGGGTGCCCTCGGTGTGCCCCTGAGAAATGGTTAACCAAACGAAGGACAGTGCGGCTCGGATTGCATTGGCAGGCCGTGCAAAGGGGCCCCCGGGCCCGCGAGACGTTACAGATTGCCCTCGGTGAGCCCCTGAGAAATGGTTAACCAATTGGACTTAGTCTCTGGCAGAGAGGCAAAGTGTTTTCAAGAGAAATGGTTAACCAATTGGACTTAGTCTCTGAACGGCAGGCAAATTGTGGCCTTGAGAAATGATTAACCAATTGGACTTAGTCTCTGGCGGAGAGGCAAAGTGTTTTCTCGAGAAATAATTAACCAATGAGGCCAATGGACCTCGGGTTGCATTGGCAGGCCGGGCAATGAGGCTCTTGGGCCCGCGAGAGCAAAATCCGTGCACAGACGGAAGTCCATGAGGTCAGATCCGAGGCCTTTACCCGGCACCCGGTGGGGGTATTCCCGCAGAGAGTAGCGAATCTGCCCGGCGACGGGTCAAGTTGCAATTTCTGGCATGCCACTCATGGAGCTGGTTAATGAGTTCCCCGCGGAAGTCCCGATGAGGAAAGGGCAAAATGGCGTTTTGCGGGCTTTGGGGCCTCTTCGTCGGTAGGACTACCGCCCGACCTTACGGTTGGAATTGTCGGCAGGGGAGGTTGGCGGGGTACCTGCAGAATAGTAGGAGGTGGCAAATCGAGAATCGGTCGACATCGCCAAAAACCTTCTCGAGCCTCCAGGTCTGCAGGGACCGACCCAGGCTGCCGCCAAACCGACCGACAGGCCCTGCCGGCGGCCATTTTTGGCCATTTTCGGCATTTTTCGCCTCTTTCGGCCGGGATGGAAAAGCGGCGGCCTGAAGCCCGGGCCTGCCCGGGGAGGCCTCCTAATCGCCCGGGGGACCGGATTTGCCCCGGTGAGAGCCCCCGAAACGTCCCGAAGCCGGCCGGGAAGGCGGCCAAGGGCGAAGCACCTCGCATTGCGTTGGCAGGCCGTGCAAAGTGGCCTCCGGGCCCGCGAGACAATGCAGGGTGCCCTCGGTGTGCCCCTGAGAAATGGTTAACCAAACGAAGGACAGTGCGGCTCGGATTGCATTGGCAGGCCGTGCAAAGGGGCCCCCGGGCCCGCGAGACGTTACAGATTGCCCTCGGTGAGCCCCTGAGAAATGGTTAACCAATTGGACTTAGTCTCTGGCAGAGAGGCAAAGTGTTTTCACGAGAAATGGTTAACCAATTGGACTTAGTCTCTGGCAGAGAGGCAAAGTGTTTTCCAGAGAAATGGATAACCAATTGGACTTAGTCTCTGGCAGAGAGGCAAAGTGTTTTCACGAGAAATGGTTAACCAATTGGACTTAGTCTCTGGCAGAGAGGCAAAGTGTTTTCAAGAGAAATGGTTAACCAATTGGACTTAGTCTCTGGCGGAGAGGCAAAGTGTTTTCAAGAGAAATGGTTAACCAATTGGACTTAGTCTCTGAACGGCAGGCAAATTGTGGCCTTGAGAAATGATTAACCAATTGGACTTAGTCTCTGGCGGAGAGGCAAAGTGTTTTCTCGAGAAATAATTAACCAATGAGGCCAATGGACCTCGGGTTGCATTGGCAGGCCGGGCAATGAGGCTCTTGGGCCCGCGAGAGCAAAATCCGTGCACAGACGGAAGTCCATGAGGTCAGATCCGAGGCCTTTACCCGGCACCCGGTGGGGGTATTCCCGCAGAGAGTAGCGAATCTGCCCGGCGACGGGTCAAGTTGCAATTTCTGGCATGCCACTCATGGAGCTGGTTAATGAGTTCCCCGCGGAAGTCCCGATGAGGAAAGGGCAAAATGGCGTTTTGCGGGCTTTGGGGCCTCTTCGTCGGTAGGACTACCGCCCGACCTTACGGTTGGAATTGTCGGCAGGGGAGGTTGGCGGGGTACCTGCAGAATAGTAGGAGGTGGCAAATCGAGAATCGGTCGACATCGCCAAAAACCTTCTCGAGCCTCCAGGTCTGCAGGGACCGACCCAGGCTGCCGCCAAACCGACCGACAGGCCCTGCCGGCGGCCATTTTTGGCCATTTTCGGCATTTTTCGCCTCTTTCGGCCGGGATGGAAAAGCGGCGGCCTGAAGCCCGGGCCTGCCCGGGGAGGCCTCCTAATCGCCCGGGGGACCGGATTTGCCCCGGTGAGAGCCCCCGAAACGTCCCGAAGCCGGCCGGGAAGGCGGCCAAGGGCGAAGCACCTCGCATTGCGTTGGCAGGCCGTGCAAAGTGGCCTCCGGGCCCGCGAGACAATGCAGGGTGCCCTCGGTGTGCCCCTGAGAAATGGTTAACCAAACGAAGGACAGTGCGGCTCGGATTGCATTGGCAGGCCGTGCAAAGGGGCCCCCGGGCCCGCGAGACGTTACAGATTGCCCTCGGTGAGCCCCTGAGAAATGGTTAACCAATTGGACTTAGTCTCTGGCAGAGAGGCAAAGTGTTTTCAAGAGAAATGGATAACCAATTGGACTTAGTCTCTGGCAGAGAGGCAAAGTGTTTTCACGAGAAATGGTTAACCAATTGGACTTCGTCTCTGGCAGAGAGGCAAAGTGTTTTCAAGAGAAATGGTTAACCAATTGGACTTAGTCTCTGGCGGAGAGACAAAGTGTTTTCAAGAGAAATGGTTAACCAATTGGACTTGGTCTCTGGCAGAGAGGCAAAGTGTTTTCAAGAGAAATGGTTAACCAATTGGACTTGGTCTCTGAACGGCAGGCAAATTGTGGCCTTGAGAAATGATTAACCAATTGGACTTAGTCTCTGGCGGAGAGGCAAAGTGTTTTCACGAGAAATGGTTAACCAATTGGACTTCGTCTCTGGCAGAGAGGCAAAGTGTTTTCAAGAGAAATGGTTAACCAATTGGACTTAGTCTCTGGCAGAGAGGCAAAGTGTTTTCACGAGAAATGGATAACCAATTGGACTTAGTCTCTGGCAGAGAGGCAAAGTGTTTTCCTGAGAAATGGTTAACCAATTGGACTTAGTCTCTGGCAGAGAGGCAAAGCGTTTTCCTGAGAAATGGTTAACCAATTGAACTTAGTCTCTGGCAGAGAGGCAAAGTGTTTTCAAGAGAAATGGTTAACCAATTGGACTTAGTCTCTGGCGGAGAGACAAAGTGTTTTCCAGAGAAATGGATAACCAATTGGACTTAGTCTCTGGCAGAGAGGCAAAGTGTTTTCACGAGAAATGGTTAACCAATTGGACTTAGTCTCTGGCAGAGAGGCAAAGTGTTTTCAAGAGAAATGGTTAACCAATTGGACTTAGTCTCTGGCAGAGAGGCAAAGTGTTTTCAAGAGAAATGGTTAACCAATTGGACTTAGTCTCTGAACGGCAGGCAAATTGTGGCCTTGAGAAATGATTAACCAATTGGACTTAGTCTCTGGCGGAGAGGCAAAGTGTTTTCTCGAGAAATAATTAACCAATGAGGCCAATGGACCTCGGGTTGCATTGGCAGGCCGGGCAATGAGGCTCTTGGGCCCGCGAGAGCAAAATCCGTGCACAGACGGAAGTCCATGAGGTCAGATCCGAGGCCTTTACCCGGCACCCGGTGGGGGTATTCCCGCAGAGAGTAGCGGGTGTGCCCGGCGACGGGTCAAGTTGCAATTTCTGGCATACCACTCCTGGAGCTGGTTAATGAGTTCCCCTCGGAAGTCCCGATGAGGAAAGGGCAAAATGGCGTTTTGCGGGCTTTGGGGCCTCTTCGTCGGTAGGACTACCGCCCGACCTTACGGTTGGAATTGTCGGCAGGGGAGGTTGGCGGGGTACCTGCAGAATAGTAGGAGGTGGCAAATCGAGAATCGGTCGACATCGCCAAAAACCTTCTCGAGCCTCCAGGTCTGCAGGGACCGACCCAGGCTGCCGCCAAACCGACCGAGAGGCCCTGCCGGCGGCCATTTTTGGCCATTTTCGGCATTTTTCGCCTCTTTCGGCCGGGATGGAAAAGCGGCGGCCTGAAGCCCGGGCCTGCCCGGGGAGGCCTCCTAATCGCCCGGGGGACCGGATTTGCCCCGGTGAGAGCCCCCGAAACGTCCCGAAGCCGGCCGGGAAGGCGGCCAAGGGCGAAGCACCTCGCATTGCGTTGGCAGGCCGTGCAAAGTGGCCTCCGGGCCCGCGAGACAATGCAGGGTGCCCTCGGTGTGCCCCTGAGAAATGGTTAACCAAACGAAGGACAGTGCGGCTCGGATTGCATTGGCAGGCCGTGCAAAGGGGCCCCCGGGCCCGCGAGACGTTACAGATTGCCCTCGGTGAGCCCCTGAGAAATGGTTAACCAATTGGACTTAGTCTCTGGCAGAGAGACAAAGTGTTTTCACGAGAAATGGTTAACCAATTGGACTTAGTCTCTGGCAGAGAGGCAAAGTGTTTTCAAGAGAAATGGTTAACCAATTGGACTTCGTCTCTGGCGGAGAGACAAAGTGTTTTCCAGAGAAACGGATAACCAATTGGACTTTTTCTCTGAACGGCAGGCAAATTGTGGCCTTGAGAAATGATTAACCAATTGGACTTAGTCTCTGGCGGAGAGACCAAGTATTTTCACGAGAAATGGTTAACCAATTGGACTTAGTCTCTGGCAGAGAGACAAAGTGTTTTCACGAGAAATGGTTAACCAATTGGACTTAGTCTCTGGCAGAGAGGCAAAGTGTTTTCAAGAGAAATGGTTAACCAATTGGACTTAGTCTCTGGCGGAGAGACAAAGTGTTTTCCAGAGAAATGGATAACCAATTGGACTTAGTCTCTGGCAGAGAGGCAAAGTGTTTTCACGAGAAATGGTTAACCAATTGGACTTAGTCTCTGGCAGAGAGGCAAAGTGTTTTCAAGAGAAATGGTTAACCAATTGGACTTAGTCTCTGGCAGAGAGGCAAAGTGTTTTCAAGAGAAATGGTTAACCAATTGGACTTAGTCTCTGAACGGCAGGCAAATTGTGGCCTTGAGAAATGATTAACCAATTGGACTTAGTCTCTGGCGGAGAGGCAAAGTGTTTTCTCGAGAAATAATTAACCAATGAGGCCAATGGACCTCGGGTTGCATTGGCAGGCCGGGCAATGAGGCTCTTGGGCCCGCGAGAGCAAAATCCGTGCACAGACGGAAGTCCATGAGGTCAGATCCGAGGCCTTTACCCGGCACCCGGTGGGGGTATTCCCGCAGAGAGTAGCGGGTGTGCCCGGCGACGGGTCAAGTTGCAATTTCTGGCATACCACTCCTGGAGCTGGTTAATGAGTTCCCCTCGGAAGTCCCGATGAGGAAAGGGCAAAATGGCGTTTTGCGGGCTTTGGGGCCTCTTCGTCGGTAGGACTACCGCCCGACCTTACGGTTGGAATTGTCGGCAGGGGAGGTTGGCGGGGTACCTGCAGAATAGTAGGAGGTGGCAAATCGAGAATCGGTCGACATCGCCAAAAACCTTCTCGAGCCTCCAGGTCTGCAGGGACCGACCCAGGCTGCCGCCAAACCGACCGAGAGGCCCTGCCGGCGGCCATTTTTGGCCATTTTCGGCATTTTTCGCCTCTTTCGGCCGGGATGGAAAAGCGGCGGCCTGAAGCCCGGGCCTGCCCGGGGAGGCCTCCTAATCGCCCGGGGGACCGGATTTGCCCCGGTGAGAGCCCCCGAAACGTCCCGAAGCCGGCCGGGAAGGCGGCCAAGGGCGAAGCACCTCGCATTGCGTTGGCAGGCCGTGCAAAGTGGCCTCCGGGCCCGCGAGACAATGCAGGGTGCCCTCGGTGTGCCCCTGAGAAATGGTTAACCAAACGAAGGACAGTGCGGCTCGGATTGCATTGGCAGGCCGTGCAAAGGGGCCCCCGGGCCCGCGAGACGTTACAGATTGCCCTCGGTGAGCCCCTGAGAAATGGTTAACCAATTGGACTTAGTCTCTGGCAGAGAGACAAAGTGTTTTCACGAGAAATGGTTAACCAATTGGACTTAGTCTCTGGCAGAGAGGCAAAGTGTTTTCAAGAGAAATGGTTAACCAATTGGACTTAGTCTCTGGCGGAGAGACAAAGTGTTTTCCAGAGAAATGGATAACCAATTGGACTTTTTCTCTGAACGGCAGGCAAATTGTGGCCTTGAGAAATGATTAACCAATTGGACTTAGTCTCTGGCGGAGAGACCAAGTATTTTCACGAGAAATGGTTAACCAATTGGACTTAGTCTCTGGCAGAGAGGCAAAGTGTTTTCACGAGAAATGGTTAACCAATTGGAATTAGTCTCTGGCAGAGAGGCAAAGTGTTTTCACGAGAAATGGTTAACCAATTGGACTTAGTCTCTGGCGGAGAGACAAAGTGTTTTCAAGAGAAATGGATAACCAATTGGACTTAGTCTCTGGCAGAGAGGCAAAGTGTTTTCACGAGAAATGGTTAACCAATTGGACTTAGTCTCTGGCGGAGAGACAAAGTGTTTTCAAGAGAAATGGTTAACCAATTGGACTTAGTCTCTGGCAGAGAGGCAAAGTGTTTTCAAGAGAAATGGTTAACCAATTGGAATTAGTCTCTGGCAGAGAGGCAAAGTGTTTTCACGAGAAATGGTTAACCAATTGGACTTAGTCTCTGGCGGAGAGACAAAGTGTTTTCAAGAGAAATGGATAACCAATTGGACTTAGTCTCTGGCAGAGAGGCAAAGTGTTTTCACGAGAAATGGTTAACCAATTGGACTTAGTCTCTGGCGGAGAGACAAAGTGTTTTCAAGAGAAATGGTTAACCAATTGGACTTAGTCTCTGGCAGAGAGGCAAAGTGTTTTCAAGAGAAATGGTTAACCAATTGGACTTCGTCTCTGGCAGAGAGGCAAAGTGTTTTCAAGAGAAATGGTTAACCAATTGGACTTGGTCTCTGAACGGCAGGCAAATTGTGGCCTTGAGAAATGATTAACCAATTGGACTTAGTCTCTGGCGGAGAGACAAAGTGTTTTCAAGAGAAATGGTTAACCAATTGGACTTCGTCTCTGGCAGAGAGGCAAAGTGTTTTCAAGAGAAATGGTTAACCAATTGGACTTGGTCTCTGAACGGCAGGCAAATTGTGGCCTTGAGAAATGATTAACCAATTGGACTTAGTCTCTGGCGGAGAGGCAAAGTGTTTTCACGAGAAATGGTTAAACAATTGGACTTAGTCTCTGGCGGAGAGACAAAGTGTTTTCCAGAGAAATGGATAACCAATTGGACTTAGTCTCTGGGCAGAGAGGCAAAGTGTTTTCACGAGAAATGGTTAACCAATTGGACTTAGTCTCTGGCAGAGAGGCAAAGTGTTTTCAAGAGAAATGGTTAACCAATTGGACTTAGTCTCTGGCAGAGAGGCAAAGTGTTTTCAAGAGAAATGGTTAACCAATTGGACTTAGTCTCTGAACGGCAGGCAAATTGTGGCCTTGAGAAATGATTAACCAATTGGACTTAGTCTCTGGCGGAGAGGCAAAGTGTTTTCTCGAGAAATAATTAACCAATGAGGCCAATGGACCTCGGGTTGCATTGGCAGGCCGGGCAATGAGGCTCTTGGGCCCGCGAGAGCAAAATCCGTGCACAGACGGAAGTCCATGAGGTCAGATCCGAGGCCTTTACCCGGCACCCGGTGGGGGTATTCCCGCAGAGAGTAGCGAATCTGCCCGGCGACGGGTCAAGTTGCAATTTCTGGCATGCCACTCATGGAGCTGGTTAATGAGTTCCCCGCGGAAGTCCCGATGAGGAAAGGGCAAAATGGCGTTTTGCGGGCTTTGGGGCCTCTTCGTCGGTAGGACTACCGCCCGACCTTACGGTTGGAATTGTCGGCAGGGGAGGTTGGCGGGGTACCTGCAGAATAGTAGGAGGTGGCAAATCGAGAATCGGTCGACATCGCCAAAAACCTTCTCGAGCCTCCAGGTCTGCAGGGACCGACCCAGGCTGCCGCCAAACCGACCGACAGGCCCTGCCGGCGGCCATTTTTGGCCATTTTCGGCATTTTTCGCCTCTTTCGGCCGGGATGGAAAAGCGGCGGCCTGAAGCCCGGGCCTGCCCGGGGAGGCCTCCTAATCGCCCGGGGGACCGGATTTGCCCCGGTGAGAGCCCCCGAAACGTCCCGAAGCCGGCCGGGAAGGCGGCCAAGGGCGAAGCACCTCGCATTGCGTTGGCAGGCCGTGCAAAGTGGCCTCCGGGCCCGCGAGACAATGCAGGGTGCCCTCGGTGTGCCCCTGAGAAATGGTTAACCAAACGAAGGACAGTGCGGCTCGGATTGCATTGGCAGGCCGTGCAAAGGGGCCCCCGGGCCCGCGAGACGTTACAGATTGCCCTCGGTGAGCCCCTGAGAAATGGTTAACCAATTGGACTTAGTCTCTGGCAGAGAGGCAAAGTGTTTTCACGAGAAATGGTTAACCAATTGGACTTAGTCTCTGGCAGAGAGGCAAAGTGTTTTCCAGAGAAATGGATAACCAATTGGACTTAGTCTCTGGCAGAGAGGCAAAGTGTTTTCACGAGAAATGGTTAACCAATTGGACTTAGTCTCTGGCAGAGAGGCAAAGTGTTTTCAAGAGAAATGGTTAACCAATTGGACTTAGTCTCTGGCGGAGAGGCAAAGTGTTTTCAAGAGAAATGGTTAACCAATTGGACTTAGTCTCTGAACGGCAGGCAAATTGTGGCCTTGAGAAATGATTAACCAATTGGACTTAGTCTCTGGCGGAGAGGCAAAGTGTTTTCTCGAGAAATAATTAACCAATGAGGCCAATGGACCTCGGGTTGCATTGGCAGGCCGGGCAATGAGGCTCTTGGGCCCGCGAGAGCAAAATCCGTGCACAGACGGAAGTCCATGAGGTCAGATCCGAGGCCTTTACCCGGCACCCGGTGGGGGTATTCCCGCAGAGAGTAGCGAATCTGCCCGGCGACGGGTCAAGTTGCAATTTCTGGCATGCCACTCATGGAGCTGGTTAATGAGTTCCCCGCGGAAGTCCCGATGAGGAAAGGGCAAAATGGCGTTTTGCGGGCTTTGGGGCCTCTTCGTCGGTAGGACTACCGCCCGACCTTACGGTTGGAATTGTCGGCAGGGGAGGTTGGCGGGGTACCTGCAGAATAGTAGGAGGTGGCAAATCGAGAATCGGTCGACATCGCCAAAAACCTTCTCGAGCCTCCAGGTCTGCAGGGACCGACCCAGGCTGCCGCCAAACCGACCGACAGGCCCTGCCGGCGGCCATTTTTGGCCATTTTCGGCATTTTTCGCCTCTTTCGGCCGGGATGGAAAAGCGGCGGCCTGAAGCCCGGGCCTGCCCGGGGAGGCCTCCTAATCGCCCGGGGGACCGGATTTGCCCCGGTGAGAGCCCCCGAAACGTCCCGAAGCCGGCCGGGAAGGCGGCCAAGGGCGAAGCACCTCGCATTGCGTTGGCAGGCCGTGCAAAGTGGCCTCCGGGCCCGCGAGACAATGCAGGGTGCCCTCGGTGTGCCCCTGAGAAATGGTTAACCAAACGAAGGACAGTGCGGCTCGGATTGCATTGGCAGGCCGTGCAAAGGGGCCCCCGGGCCCGCGAGACGTTACAGATTGCCCTCGGTGAGCCCCTGAGAAATGGTTAACCAATTGGACTTAGTCTCTGGCAGAGAGGCAAAGTGTTTTCAAGAGAAATGGTTAACCAATTGGACTTAGTCTCTGGCGGAGAGACAAAGTGTTTTCAAGAGAAATGGTTAACCAATTGGACTTAGTCTCTGGCAGAGAGGCAAAGTGTTTTCAAGAGAAATGGTTAACCAATTGGACTTTTTCTCTGAACGGCAGGCAAATTGTGGCCTTGAGAAATGATTAACCAATTGGACTTAGTCTCTGGCGGAGAGACCAAGTATTTTCACGAGAAATGGTTAACCAATTGGACTTAGTCTCTGGCAGAGAGGCAAAGTGTTTTCACGAGAAATGGTTAACCAATTGGAATTAGTCTCTGGCAGAGAGGCAAAGTGTTTTCACGAGAAATGGTTAACCAATTGGACTTAGTCTCTGGCGGAGAGACAAAGTGTTTTCAAGAGAAATGGATAACCAATTGGACTTAGTCTCTGGCAGAGAGGCAAAGTGTTTTCACGAGAAATGGTTAACCAATTGGACTTAGTCTCTGGCGGAGAGACAAAGTGTTTTCAAGAGAAATGGTTAACCAATTGGACTTAGTCTCTGGCAGAGAGGCAAAGTGTTTTCAAGAGAAATGGTTAACCAATTGGACTTGGTCTCTGAACGGCAGGCAAATTGTGGCCTTGAGAAATGAATAACCAATTGGACTTAGTCTCTGGAGGAGAGACAAAGTGTTTTCACGAGAAATGGTTAACCAATTGGACTTAGTCTCTGGCAGAGAGGCAAAGTGTTTTCAAGAGAAATGGTTAACCAATTGGACTTGGTCTCTGAACGGCAGGCAAATTGTGGCCTTGAGAAATGATTAACCAATTGGACTTAGTCTCTGGCGGAGAGACAAAGTGTTTTCACGAGAAATGGTTAACCAATTGGACTTAGTCTCTGGCAGAGAGACAAAGTGTATTCACGAGAAATGGTTAACCAATTGGACTTAGTCTCTGGCAGAGAGGCAAAGTGTTTTCACGAGAAATGGATAACCAATTGGACTTAGTCTCTGGCAGAGAGGCAAAGCGTTTTCAAGAGAAATGGTTAACCAATTGGACTTAGTCTCTGGCAGAGAGGCAAAGTGTTTTCACGAGAAATGGTTAACCAATTGGACTTAGTCTCTGGCGGAGAGGCAAAGTGTTTTCAAGAGAAATGATTAACCAATTGGACTTAGTCTCTGGCGGAGAGACAAAGTGTTTTCAAGAGAAATGGTTAACCAATTGGACTTAGTCTCTGGCAGAGAGGCAAAGTGTTTTCAAGAGAAATGGTTAACCAATTGGACTTAGTCTCTGGCAGAGAGGCAAAGTGTTTTCCAGAGAAATGGTTAACCAATTGGACTTAGTCTCTGGCGGAGAGACAAAGTGTTTTCAAGAGAAATGGATAACCAATTGGACTTAGTCTCTGGCAGAGAGGCAAAGTGTTTTCACGAGAAATGGTTAACCAATTGGACTTAGTCTCTGGCAGAGAGGCAAAGTGTTTTCAAGAGAAATGGATAACCAATTGGACTTAGTCTCTGGCGGAGAGACAAAGTGTTTTCAAGAGAAATGGTTAACCAATTGGACTTCGTCTCTGGCAGAGAGGCAAAGTGTTTTCAAGAGAAATGGTTAACCAATTGGACTTGGTCTCTGAACGGCAGGCAAATTGTGGCCTTGAGAAATGATTAACCAATTGGACTTAGTCTCTGGCGGAGAGGCAAAGTGTTTTCACGAGAAATGGTTAAACAATTGGACTTAGTCTCTGGCGGAGAGACAAAGTGTTTTCCAGAGAAATGGATAACCAATTGGACTTAGTCTCTGGGCAGAGAGGCAAAGTGTTTTCACGAGAAATGGTTAACCAATTGGACTTAGTCTCTGGCAGAGAGGCAAAGTGTTTTCAAGAGAAATGGTTAACCAATTGGACTTAGTCTCTGGCAGAGAGGCAAAGTGTTTTCAAGAGAAATGGTTAACCAATTGGACTTAGTCTCTGAACGGCAGGCAAATTGTGGCCTTGAGAAATGATTAACCAATTGGACTTAGTCTCTGGCGGAGAGGCAAAGTGTTTTCTCGAGAAATAATTAACCAATGAGGCCAATGGACCTCGGGTTGCATTGGCAGGCCGGGCAATGAGGCTCTTGGGCCCGCGAGAGCAAAATCCGTGCACAGACGGAAGTCCATGAGGTCAGATCCGAGGCCTTTACCCGGCACCCGGTGGGGGTATTCCCGCAGAGAGTAGCGAATCTGCCCGGCGACGGGTCAAGTTGCAATTTCTGGCATGCCACTCATGGAGCTGGTTAATGAGTTCCCCGCGGAAGTCCCGATGAGGAAAGGGCAAAATGGCGTTTTGCGGGCTTTGGGGCCTCTTCGTCGGTAGGACTACCGCCCGACCTTACGGTTGGAATTGTCGGCAGGGGAGGTTGGCGGGGTACCTGCAGAATAGTAGGAGGTGGCAAATCGAGAATCGGTCGACATCGCCAAAAACCTTCTCGAGCCTCCAGGTCTGCAGGGACCGACCCAGGCTGCCGCCAAACCGACCGACAGGCCCTGCCGGCGGCCATTTTTGGCCATTTTCGGCATTTTTCGCCTCTTTCGGCCGGGATGGAAAAGCGGCGGCCTGAAGCCCGGGCCTGCCCGGGGAGGCCTCCTAATCGCCCGGGGGACCGGATTTGCCCCGGTGAGAGCCCCCGAAACGTCCCGAAGCCGGCCGGGAAGGCGGCCAAGGGCGAAGCACCTCGCATTGCGTTGGCAGGCCGTGCAAAGTGGCCTCCGGGCCCGCGAGACAATGCAGGGTGCCCTCGGTGTGCCCCTGAGAAATGGTTAACCAAACGAAGGACAGTGCGGCTCGGATTGCATTGGCAGGCCGTGCAAAGGGGCCCCCGGGCCCGCGAGACGTTACAGATTGCCCTCGGTGAGCCCCTGAGAAATGGTTAACCAATTGGACTTAGTCTCTGGCAGAGAGGCAAAGTGTTTTCACGAGAAATGGTTAACCAATTGGACTTAGTCTCTGGCAGAGAGGCAAAGTGTTTTCCAGAGAAATGGATAACCAATTGGACTTAGTCTCTGGCAGAGAGGCAAAGTGTTTTCACGAGAAATGGTTAACCAATTGGACTTAGTCTCTGGCAGAGAGGCAAAGTGTTTTCAAGAGAAATGGTTAACCAATTGGACTTAGTCTCTGGCGGAGAGGCAAAGTGTTTTCAAGAGAAATGGTTAACCAATTGGACTTAGTCTCTGAACGGCAGGCAAATTGTGGCCTTGAGAAATGATTAACCAATTGGACTTAGTCTCTGGCGGAGAGGCAAAGTGTTTTCTCGAGAAATAATTAACCAATGAGGCCAATGGACCTCGGGTTGCATTGGCAGGCCGGGCAATGAGGCTCTTGGGCCCGCGAGAGCAAAATCCGTGCACAGACGGAAGTCCATGAGGTCAGATCCGAGGCCTTTACCCGGCACCCGGTGGGGGTATTCCCGCAGAGAGTAGCGAATCTGCCCGGCGACGGGTCAAGTTGCAATTTCTGGCATGCCACTCATGGAGCTGGTTAATGAGTTCCCCGCGGAAGTCCCGATGAGGAAAGGGCAAAATGGCGTTTTGCGGGCTTTGGGGCCTCTTCGTCGGTAGGACTACCGCCCGACCTTACGGTTGGAATTGTCGGCAGGGGAGGTTGGCGGGGTACCTGCAGAATAGTAGGAGGTGGCAAATCGAGAATCGGTCGACATCGCCAAAAACCTTCTCGAGCCTCCAGGTCTGCAGGGACAGACCCAGGCTGCCGCCAAACCGACCGACAGGCCCTGCCGGCGGCCATTTTTGGCCATTTTCGGCATTTTTCGCCTCTTTCGGCCGGGATGGAAAAGCGGCGGCCTGAAGCCCGGGCCTGCCCGGGGAGGCCTCCTAATCGCCCGGGGGACCGGATTTGCCCCGGTGAGAGCCCCCGAAACGTCCCGAAGCCGGCCGGGAAGGCGGCCAAGGGCGAAGCACCTCGCATTGCGTTGGCAGGCCGTGCAAAGTGGCCTCCGGGCCCGCGAGACAATGCAGGGTGCCCTCGGTGTGCCCCTGAGAAATGGTTAACCAAACGAAGGACAGTGCGGCTCGGATTGCATTGGCAGGCCGTGCAAAGGGGCCCCCGGGCCCGCGAGACGTTACAGATTGCCCTCGGTGAGCCCCTGAGAAATGGTTAACCAATTGGACTTAGTCTCTGGCAGAGAGGCAAAGTGTTTTCAAGAGAAATGGTTAACCAATTGGACTTAGTCTCTGGCGGAGAGACAAAGTGTTTTCAAGAGAAATGGTTAACCAATTGGACTTAGTCTCTGGCAGAGAGGCAAAGTGTTTTCAAGAGAAATGGTTAACCAATTGGACTTTTTCTCTGAACGGCAGGCAAATTGTGGCCTTGAGAAATGATTAACCAATTGGACTTAGTCTCTGGCGGAGAGACCAAGTATTTTCACGAGAAATGGTTAACCAATTGGACTTAGTCTCTGGCAGAGAGGCAAAGTGTTTTCACGAGAAATGGTTAACCAATTGGAATTAGTCTCTGGCAGAGAGGCAAAGTGTTTTCACGAGAAATGGTTAACCAATTGGACTTAGTCTCTGGCGGAGAGACAAAGTGTTTTCAAGAGAAATGGATAACCAATTGGACTTAGTCTCTGGCAGAGAGGCAAAGTGTTTTCACGAGAAATGGTTAACCAATTGGACTTAGTCTCTGGCGGAGAGACAAAGTGTTTTCAAGAGAAATGGTTAACCAATTGGACTTAGTCTCTGGCAGAGAGGCAAAGTGTTTTCAAGAGAAATGGTTAACCAATTGGAATTAGTCTCTGGCAGAGAGGCAAAGTGTTTTCACGAGAAATGGTTAACCAATTGGACTTAGTCTCTGGCGGAGAGACAAAGTGTTTTCAAGAGAAATGGATAACCAATTGGACTTAGTCTCTGGCAGAGAGGCAAAGTGTTTTCACGAGAAATGGTTAACCAATTGGACTTAGTCTCTGGCGGAGAGACAAAGTGTTTTCAAGAGAAATGGTTAACCAATTGGACTTAGTCTCTGGCAGAGAGGCAAAGTGTTTTCAAGAGAAATGGTTAACCAATTGGACTTCGTCTCTGGCAGAGAGGCAAAGTGTTTTCAAGAGAAATGGTTAACCAATTGGACTTGGTCTCTGAACGGCAGGCA